>NW_020290251.1:0-89995 GCF_003144295.1 Acaromyces ingoldii | reverse complement strand
AAGAAGAAGAAGAAGAAGAAGAAGAAGAAGAAGAAGAAGAAGAAGAAGAAGAAGAAGAAGAAGAAGAAGAAGAAGAAGAAGAAGAAGAAGAAGAAATGACTGCAGATTCCAATGAGAAGACACAGACAAACAGAGAGGTGAAGTCACACAAGTGGTCCGGTGACCCATCCATCACGTCGAAAAGGCCACCATGCCCAGGAGCCAGGAGGTGGTAAAGAAGCCGTAGCGGAAGAGGTGGAAAAAGTTCCACTCTTCGATCTTCTTTTCGGCCGTGTTGTCGTCGATGTGGACAGTGGCGCTGTCACTTCCCTTTGGCTCGATCGTCGCTTCTCCACGCTTGTTCTTGACATACGTTTGGAGCGACTTGATTGATGGGAAGACTGAGAGAGAAACGAAGAGTGGGAGGAGGGTAATTAGCAGAGAGAACGCCAGCCAGGGGAGGAGGTGAAGGAGAGACAGCAAAACTCACTGAAGGCAATAGTGAAGGGAAGAGGAGCAATAGAGAGGCCGGCAGCAGCACGAAGGATCCACTTGAGCTGCTTGACGTTGGTGATGGGCGAGTTCTTGTCGAGGAGCACAAAGCTTGGCACGTAGAAGGACGCGGCGAGGTACGAGCTGGCGCTGATAGCAAACGCTCCCACCAGAGGTCCCTGCAATGGGATCAAAGAAAGAGGCGGCTCAGCCAAGAACTAGGCAGATGGGGTTCAGAAGCGGAGCGACTCACAGCGGCACGGCTGAAGAAAAAGTCCCAGAGATAGACAGACTGCTCGGTGTCGAGCTTGGCCTGCTTCTTCGACTGTGGACTGAGAATCAGGGGCATGACGCCAAAGACGGACGCGCCGACATTGGAGTACAGCGCAAAGGACGACGCCGTCAGACCGACGCCCGTCAGAATCTTGTAGGTGCTCATCGTCTCGTCGCTCAGTAGTGGTTAGGTCAGGAGCGAAGCCTAGACGACCTCTGGGGCGGAGATGCCCCCATCCTTGCCCCGTGCGCTCGGGCCAACGTGCATTTCCCTGCCTCTGCGAATGTGGCCTAAGAAATTTTCGCGCGTGCGTTTCGTTTATCTCGATCTAGTCTCAATTGTAGCGGTCTATGGAACAGATAGTCTCGGAAACGAAAGCCACACAGCCCTAACTAAGGGTCTGCTCATGGAGAGAGAGAGTCCTTCAATAACTAGATTGATAGCTATCAGTAATGCTACTGCCTTGGTAGCCATTGCGATGGAGGACATGTCCAATCTCATCGTTGATGTCTTCGTGATCTTCGTCGGCAAACATGGAAGCGAAAAGAGACCGATTTTCGGCATTTTTTGATTGCTTCAACTGTTGTGCTCGTCGCCACTTTGTTAACGAAGAGGCTGAATTTGACCCTATGCGCTGCCGCCGCCCTAATGTGGCGAGCCGGTGCTGATGGTCGCTGACCATGGGCTCATCCTCGCGCTTCGACCCTGACTCCCTGAGCGAGGTCCATGAGGTAGCCAAGATTGACGAGTAGACGGTCACGACGACATTTGTGAAGAGGAGATGTTCGCCGCCGCGGGCTATGGGGAAACTAGCTTTTCGCGTGCTGTGCGGCCTCAGCGGAATGGCTGCGAGAAAAGCGACAAGAAGAATCTGGGTGATGAGGGCGGGCAAAAAGGTGAGGAACAGCGCTTCGAAGAGGAAACGAAGCCGCCTTTTGGACCTGGACGACGAATGTACGTGCGTCTGACTCCTGGCTTGCTGAAGCTGGTGTAACTTGTGCAGGAGGATGCAAAAGGAGTAGCCATTATCTATCACTTGGAGGCAGCCCTCGATGAGATAGTGGAGATTGACGCCCAAATAATAATTTTGGAGCTCGGTCCTGGTCAGCTGCTCGATTGCACAACTGATGGTGAGGCCCATTCGGGGCACCTTCAAGATGACGGGGATTGCTACCATAGCCATCCGGCGTCGCGTGGTGTTCAGTGATGTTGGGTAGAGGGCGAGGATCTTGAAGATAAGGGGAATGTCTGCAAACCAGGGATTGAGTTGTCGGAGGGCATACCCTGCCCAGGTGAAGCGCCTGAGGCGATCTACTTCGAGAATGGGCCACATTTCCTTGATGTAAAGATGGCCGAATACGACGATGTCCAAGAGCAGGTAGGACATGAATAGGAGGAGGGAGGCGAGCTGAAGGTAGAAGATACAGCTCGACCTAGCCCTCGGCGTTGACAGGAGGACGAAGGCAAACGTGACGAGGACTGACGTGCCAAAGAAGGCGGCTCGCAGAGGCAGACGCAGATAGACACCCTTGAGTGTCGTGTGGTAACGCTGGACCGAGTAATTGTACTCCCAATGAGGGTCATAGCGAGAGGGCCGCGACAGGTCCGACCGAGCGTCAAGCGTGATCATGCTTGAAGTGCTCTCGAGCTGGCTGGTCCAAATGTTTCGAAAGAGAAGAGAAGGGAGGAGACGGGATAGGAGATGTGAGAAGATACCCACGCAGGCTTCTGTAGACTTAGTCATTGCAAGATATACGGGCCGGAGGCACACGTTCTTACTGTAGGCTTTTCAAGTGCTGCCTTCATGCGCAAGCACTGCACCTTACCTTGTTTGGCTTTGTGCGATAGTGCGTCGTGCTCACTCGTATCCCAAGCGCAGGAAGAGACGCCTCGCATTTTACTGCGCAACGCGTACGCATGATCGGCCAAGTGCCGTGAAACGAGTAGCAGAGGCCCTCGCACACAGCCGGCGAACCAATGCCAGCAGTAAGGTGCATCATTCGGCGAACTTCGACCGAATCGAGCAAAAATGGTATTGCATCGACTTGAGAATTAGCAGGAAAGTCTATCGATGCCGCCTCCATTCGCCGTAGTTTCGACCGTCTTCTGAGCTATCTTGAGATGAGGTGTTGGGTAGCTGGACGCTGGCGAGCTCCTCAATCTCTTCACTGGTGCTACCGAAGTTGTCTTCGGCAAACATCGACGCAATCAAGGAGGTATCTTCAGGCCTCTGTGCCCTTCTCATCGTGAGGCCTGCTCCACCCTGAGGGACCTGAGGGGCCCGAGGGGGAGTCTTTTGCTCTTCCGTCTCGCGTAGCTTCTGGTGCTCCTGCTGCCTTGACGAACGGGACGACGAGAGAAGCGCCTTGCGATTCAGGGTGTTCTCGCGCAGCGACGTCCAGGAAGTTGCCAAGATAGACGAGTAGACGGTGACGACGACATTGAGGAAGATGAGGATGGCCATCCCGGAATACACGTACCCAGGAGCGCCGTAATGCTGCGTCAATGCATACTCTTCTGAAAATTTGACCGAGAGCGGTTGAGGCGCCGTGAAGCCGACAATGAAGATTTGAACCAGAATAGCGGGAAAGAAGGTGAGGAAGAGGGATTCCATGAGGAATCGAAGCCGAAGCCGGCCCTTTGTCGTAGTGTGCGCTGAGGCCTTTGAGCGGAGTCGCCAGAACTGCACGCACTTGTACAGGAGCACCGAGGACGAATAGCCATTGTCGAGGACCTGGAAAAGGGCTTCGAGCAGGATGCACAGGGCGGGGTAGCCGCCTGTACGGCCGAATTTGGTGCTTTCGTAAGCATAGACGATGATAATCGAGATCCGTGGTAGCTTCATGAAGATGGGGAAGGCCACCATAAGGGCTCGACGGCGGTGCGAGTAGACCGTCGAGGGGTAGAATGCGAGAATCTTGAAGATAAGGGGAATATCGGCGACGTACGGGACAATGAATTGGAAGACGGCTTCGGCATTGGCCATGTTGTTGAATTTGAATGGCTGGTAGACTTCCCACGAGTACTCCATGGCCAGAGAATATTCAGCGACGCCTAGAAGCGCGTAGACCATCGCGAGGAAGAGTGACAGAAGCTGGATCCAGAAGATTGGGTTGGCTCGTGTTCTCTGGCTGCTGAAGAGAACAAAGGTGGGTGTGACGACGCACAGCGTGCCAAAGAAGCCGGCGACAAGGGGCAGATTGACGGCAAAACTAGGCAAGGGCCCGTAGATCAGCCTTGCGGAATAGTCAAACTTCCAATCGGGGTAGTAGGGGGAAGGCTCGAGCATGAAGCTCGCGTTGAGATTAGCCATGGTGGACGGACGACGAAGGTGCCGGTGAGGTTAGGAGGTTCGAGCTGGAGAAATTCAGGTCGGGCGGTGAGGTCGTAAAGGTGATGGCGAATGGAGGAGTTCTTGAGTGAGGGAAAGAAGGGTGAGGCTAGACAACTTTCAAACGACTACCATTGACCATCATTTAGCATCAGAAGTTGCGTAACTGTGTCGGGATGACCATGCGGTCGTTGCCACCTAGGCTTAATTTGTTAATCTGTACCTTTTACGTGTACCTTTCTTTTGCCGAGAATTGACGTTTATTAGTACTTCCTCTTCGCGAGTAGGGCGTTGTCCTCCTCTTATGCTCTCCTGTCTTTCTCCCGACAGACCAATGTTGTTTCACACTAAAAAGGATACTTCCGTACTCATGTTTAGTCGCCGGTAATAACAACCCATTTACTGGCCCCCCGCGCGGTTAAGCCGTCCAGAGCAGGCAAAAGAGCAAAGACAAGGGCGTCAGAGTGGGGGTTCCTGCACGGACGGCGGAGCTTAAACTCTCTCTGGCTACTCATATCGTGATAAAAAGGGAGAGGCAAACGAGAGCGCAATGAGGCCGTGACGCGTGGCACGGCCAGCGCCACGAAGCCAGATGGTGACAGTAGGAATCCTTGTCGCCGCCGCTGGATTTGCACAATCGCGGCTGAATCGCTCGTCTCAGCAGCTCTCTCATGCTCTTCAGAGCACCAAGTTGTATCTCGGAGTTCTAAAAAGGTACAATGCGACACGAAGACGAAATCCGCGCTAACAATATATACAATGTGACTCCGAACTAGTCGCTCCTGTCCCCTCGCAGACAGACCCAGCAATCGAGAAAGTTGATCGCCGCCTTGGACAGCCTCATCCTCCCACACATGGACATTGTCAAGACAGACGCCGTTTGTGCGGCAGCGTTCGAGCTGGCCAAGGCCCATCTTCTTACTTCGATTTTGAACCACAGCATCCGCGTCTTTCTCTATGCGGCTTCTCAGTCTGGGCCGTCTCGTAACCTCTTTGTGGCCTGCATCATGCACGACTTTGGCACTGTTGACGAGCTCTGCAACGGGCCTTGTCGCTTCGAGGTGGAAGGTGCCGACCGCGCCGTGTCACTCATGGAGTCGCAGTCCCAGCCGAAGGAGGACTGTCATGAAGTTTGGGTCGCCATTGCGCTGCACACCAGCCCGCAAATCGCCGAGAGAATCTCCGAATTGGCCAAGACTGTCCGCTTGGCCGTCTTGAGGGACTTTCACCAGGGCTTAGCAATCGATGAGGGGCTCGAGAGGACCTATCCTCGGCTTCAGATCGAAAAGGATCTGGGTGACGCTGTCGTCCGACAGTGCCTCCTTGGCGATCCAAAGATGAAGGCACCGGCTGCCTCGTGGCCAAACAACCTCTACAAGTCTCACACGGAGAATCCGGGCTGGGAGGGCATCAACAAAGGCTTTTGAGGATGGAGGAATGTGGGAATTGCATGCTTGGAATGAATAAGTCAAGTGGCTAATAACAATCGATCGAAGAAGAAAAGATGGGAGAGAAGTGGAAGGGAGACAAAGATGAGATTAGGACGGGAACAAGGTAAAGGCTGATGAATGTCGTCGAATGAGTCCTCTTCCTCTGTGGCTCCGACAGAACGACAATTGCTCTGTGTGACCCAGGGAAGAAGCCATTCCGACGCCAGGATGTTATTTGTTCAAGGTGGTGATGATCGGGGCTCGATGATGGGGGAAACGCGGCGTTGTTCGGGATTACGGTCCTAACATTCAGATGGAGCGTGCTTTGCAGTGTGCTTTAGCACATAATCGATACAGGGGGGAAGCGCCGTCTCAGTAACGTCTTCCCTCGTCTTCCTCCTCTTCCTCGTCGACCTCGTAGAGAGGTTCTTGTCCGCCTGACTGAGCATCTATCATACCGTGATAGACTTCGACTGCAAAAGCATTCATCAGGCCGGGCGTGATTGCTTCCGCGTGCTCAAACGCTTGTCGAATGGCTTCGATCGACTGTTGCGCGTCAGGTCGCTGTGACACGGCAAGCGAGAGCTTTGTGTGGGCAGAAGGTCAGCCTAACTGGGAGATGGAGCCAGATACCTGTTGGAGACTCACTTGGTCAAGGACCGGCAGCAGAACGGCGTCGAGGGCAAAGAGTGAATCTCCTCGGACAGCTGCGGCTGCCGCTTGATTCTGAGCAGCGTCCCTCGCGGGCGTTGGGATGCTTTCGCTTCCGTCCCGCCCATGCAGATTCATCTGCTCCAGCCGCAACCTGTCGTCCTCACCCAGAAGAGCGTCATCGTCATCCGACGGTAGTCTCCTTTCGGGATTGGCAGCCCGTTCGTAGCTGGCCAGAACGCCATTCTCCAGCATGCCTCCCCCCGGCGATTTCGCAAGAGCAGCATCAACAACGCCGTTGAGCTCTTTGTCTTGGTCCAACTCGCTCGATGTCTGGATGTGCGTTCGCAGCTCTCCGTATCCACTGCCCTGCCCCTGGACGTATGAAGGCGTCGCCACGCTGGACTCGCCGCTGGACGAGGACGCAGAATGCTGGCCCTGCATGGGGAGAGCACCTCGCTGGCCAGCTGCTGCGCCTAGCCGCACAGTCCCGCTTGCCGAACCCGATCCTCCCGAGGACATTGATCGTACCGAGCCGTACCTGTTGGCTTCAAATGCTGCTGGCCCTGCCGCGGCCACATTAGGGCCTCCGTATCTTTGCTGCCGCGCCACCACAGATGCTGGTGTGCTGGGTAGCTCCTTGGCAGCGTGGAATCCTTGCTTTCCGTTAGGCGTGGTGTCCTCATGCGCATTGGTTGCGGGCGCTCGCTTGGTCGGCGTTGAAGCACCCTGCGCTGCAACGATGCTCCCCTGCTCCTGTTGCGCATCGTGGTAGACCGGGGGGATGGTGGGTTGCGGAGGCGCCTGACGCGTGGCTTGAAGACCATGCACGGGTGCTCCGCCTCCTCGCATTGTTGGGTGACGGACTGTGCCAAAATCCCAATCGTCCTCCTCCGCAGCAGGTTCTTGGCCCCGTCGGTCGCTGTCATCGTCCCGGCCGCCGTCGCCGCCCTCTGCCCTCCATCTCTCGAGGCGCTCGATGAGTTCGGTAAGGTACGTCGTCTTCTTTGCGTTGCGAATAAAGCGATGCTTGAGAAGCTCCTTGGCCGTGGGTCGCGCGGCGGGATCACGCTGGAGGCAGTAGCTGACAAACTCGCGGAACGTTTTTGAGAAGCCCGAGTCGAGCTGGGGCGGTGGATTCTTTGGGATGAGGAAGAGCACCTTCATCGGGTGAAGATCCGCGTACGGCGGTTCGCCCATCGCCAATTCTATGGCTGTGATACCCAAGCTCCAGATATCGGCCTTGAAATCATAGCCGCTTTGCTTGATGACCTCGGGGCTCATCCAGTAAGGTGTGCCCACAAACGTGTTTTTCTTTGTCATGGTCGCTGTCAGTTGCCCACTGACACCAAAGTCAGCAAGCTTGACGTCGCCCGAGGACGACAGCAAGACATTGGCGGCTGTTAGAAAAGGAAGAGCCATCGTAGTGAGCGACTTGTATGCGCTTTCATAGGAGACAGCACAGCTTACCTTTGATGTCGCGATGGAGCTTCCCTTCACCATGGAGATAGTCGAGTCCCTTGAGAAGTTCCCGCAAGACGATGGCAATGTAATCTTCGCGGAACTTCCCAGGTTTCATCTGAAAATAATGGCACAGGGACATCAGGTTGCGAAAATGACACAGAGCCAACAAGCAGCGCTCACCAGATCCGAACAACTGCCCCCCGAACAGTACTCCATGACGATCCAGAGGTTGGTGCCTTTGAGCCAGCTGCCATGGTATCTGTAGTGGGAGTGTTCAGATCCAGCCTGCAAAGCTTTCGACATCTTCTCCAACCACTCACTTTGTGACAAAGTCACTGTCGAGCTGGCTGAGAATGGCAATCTCCTGTTGGATGTCGTCGATCTCATCCTCTGCGTTTTCGAGGTCGATGATTTTGATGGCCACCGGCTGCCGTGTGATCTTGGAGAAGCCCTTGTACACCTCCCTGTCAACATCGATCCCATCGTCAGCATCAGCAGCGAGCGTCGGGAGCCCTGAGCAGGCGATGTAGCATGCCGGGGTACTCACCCAAAGGAGCCCTTGCCGATGCGGTTCTGCTTGACATAGTAGTCTTCGGGGTCCGAGCCCTGCGGAGGAATCTGCGCAGCCTGGTTGGAGTTCGCGAGAGTTAGCCTCGCATTCAACATGGAGGGATGATGATTGAGAAAGAGGAAGAAAGAGGGGAAAGGCCGAGAGAAAGCAGGTGTAGGGAAAGCCCCAAGAGCAAACGATTTCAGGGGGGGGGGGGTCACCCGGCTTACGTCCAAGTTCAACGTGCAAGGCGATCAAAGCGCGTCGGTCCACGGGCCCCTTCCTGGGCAGCAACTTCGTGAATGCGCCCGATCCGCAACCCTTGCAGGGAAGGGTAGGAGGGACACTTCGCGAGCGCGATTTCGACAGCAGCACGGAGGATGCGTGCGAGGAGCAAGCATCACAGCAAAAGAAAAGAGAGATACGCGTGCGCTCCGGAGAGACTCACCATCGCAAGGTCGCTTCTGCTTCTTGGTCAACTTTCAGAGACCGAGTCTGCGATGGAGAGCAGAAGGAAAGCGTTGTCCGCAATCGAAGGCCCTTGGTTGCTCTGTGAGGCCAGCGTACGCGGGGTATGCTTTCTTGTCGCCGACAGAAAGATTTGTCGGTCCTGCCTGAGATAAGCAGGGTCCACGTCAGTAAAGCTCGCGGCGCCAAGTCCCTTGCTCGGACTTGCGTCGGGACGGCAGGGATCACTACGACGACACTCACAGGAACAATCGCACCGTTCGGCGGTGCTGGAGTGCTGTCCGCGCTGCCAGGTCTGGCTGCTGATGTGCTTGAGCGTGCGCGTGCGCGCGCGTGTTGTTGACGTCTGTCGTCCGCGGGCGTGCAGCGCGCGTCGAGGCAGTGGACGGCAGCAGCAGCAGCCGTAGCGTGTGCGAAGTCGGAGACCCAAGTGCACCCTTCCTCCCTCCTTCTTCGCACAACAGGGATCCTCTCTGTCGAAATGTGGGGGTCCTCCTCGCCAGGTACAAACGAGCTCTCGATTATGTCGAAGCCGTGGCGGTGCAGGAATGGCAGGAGGCCAAGTGCTGCAGTAGTAGTAGTTGTAGTAGTACTTGTAGTAGTACGGTTGGCGCAGAGGGACGGACCCCTGATTTCCTTTCTTTTTTCCTTTTTTTACACTTTCGCAAGAGACCGAGCTGATGCCGGCCCGATTTCCTTTTTTGGTTCTCTGGGCTCCTTTTTGGATCTCTGATCTCTCCCAGTTGCGTAATGATGCGCTGCGTTTTGCGGTGTGCGTAGAGCACTGAAGCGGACAACCGTACGCAAGGACAGGACACGACAAAAAGAAGAAGAGGAAGAAGAAAAGAGGGAGAGCGAAAATGGGGGACAGAGATGGAAAGCGAGAATGGTGGTGTTGGTTGGACCGCGCTCGTGTTTGACTCAGCTGTAGAGAGACGCTTTGACCTTGTACGGGACAAAAGCGTGCTTTCCGCCAGCACGCGTTGCCTTCACACGCAATCGGGGGCTTTTGCAGTCGAAACCTCATATGTCTCACTCTCAGAACACATCCGCTTCTCCTTCTTCATCTTCTATAGAGGCCAGCGAATGGACGTAATTGGAGCTGTTTTCCCCCTCATTTCCCAGCGGCCGGACATGACCTTGCAAAGACAATGCCCACATCAGTGACTGGCATGTGTGCGAGATCTTTCAGCGTAGCCCAACTTCGTCATCAGCCGTTTAGCCGGCCATTTTCTCTTCGATTTTTTTTTCCCTCGCTATGCCTTTAGCTCAGACTCTTTCTGTGCTCCTTGTGCGCGCGTATTAAGGACCCATTCGTTATGCACAGGCTGGTGCCCCACATAGGAAGCGAGGTTCCCACGAAGTACAGTACAAAATTGCGATAGCTAGTGTCGTTGTCCTCCCCGGCGCGGGGTACAAGGCAAAATCCCTGCGCTCGACATATCTGCCGCTTTCTTGCGGCGGGCAGCAGCTGGGTAAGGAATAGGCCGAGAATGTCCATCTTGGCGAGGAAGCGTCACGGAGAGAGGTACACGTTGATGTGTTTGTTTGTTAAAGGCCAAAATCAGATAGATCTCAGATCTTTTCCTAGGACGCAGTGTCTAGCGTACGTTAGCTCGCCGGAGAGGAGATAAATGAGGTTCACGAAAGGCGCTTCCACCTGGGATTCATGAGTCCATCTCCTCTTTTTTTGTGACTTTTAAAGGGCGACGGCAGGCTGTTTGCCCTCAGCGTGAGAAGGATGCCAAGAGCTACATGCGGATCAAAAAAATCGATCTCGGCTTAACATTTAGGCCGTAGCCTGGCTGTTCTTGTGGTGTTTCGGGTCGCTGTCAGTACGTAATGGCTGGCAAGCTACGTAGCACCCTGCCTTTGAGTTGGACCTTTGGTACGTACGGCACAGCACGCGAGATAGAGACCCACCCCATCCCGCCTATGGGGCGCAGTGCTAGTCCCGTTCGTGCATGCAAGTTGGTCTCACATCAACTTTCTTGACGCGTGGCGCGCGCGCTTTCAAGTTCCTGTCACGAGGGGGCCCTGCCCGAGTTGTAATTGAGGGCTATCGCATGTTGGCGTTCGCGTCCTGTCTCCTGGCTCGTCGTTGCATCGGACTCCTGCTTCACCACATCAAACAGTCCCCGGCCTTGTCTCGGGTCTTTCCTAAGCCACTCCAAAGGGCACGCGCCGACCACCAAGGACCTGAGAGCAAAGATGGAAGAGGAACACGAAAGCTCAAGCCATTCGCGGTCGAGCTCGGCCGCCTCGGGATCATCGCTTCGGGCAAACTACATCTCTCTCCAGGCCGCCCACCAGTCGCTTTTGGCACGCATACAATCCGAGGAGGACGATGATCGAGAGGAGGAGCTCGTCAGACTTCGACAACGTGTGACCAAACTGCAAGATGAGCTGGCAAAGTCGAGAACAGAGAAGGAGGAGTTGTCGGGGACGGTCAGGGATCTCAGGTCGCGCGTTGAAGAGGGCCGGAGAGCTATCATGAGATTGCAAGGTGCAGGCAGCGGAGGCGCTTCGGGTAGCAGCGCCACCGGGAGCTCCCATGGTCCATCTGCCAACGTCTCCATCGGCGGCGCTAGCGGCAATCGGAGGAGCATGGGTCCCTCGGCTTTCTCATCCTGGAATCCGCGAGAGGTCTTCAATGGCACCTCATCGTCGCCTGAAGACGATGCGACATTGCAAGCCGATGAGAGCAAAAAGTCAAAAAGGGCATCGCTTGCCTTTGGACCCAGTGCAGGGAGTAGAATCGTGCACCGACGGACAGCCAGCGGCGGACGAGGGACTGCGATGAGCGAGGCGGATGGGTCAGGGCTCGGTCTCATGAGCCCTCCCACCACGACGCCAGGCGGTTTAAGAGAACTGCGGCTGTCCGGTCCCGCCGGTAATGGATCCTCGATCAAAGCCTCTGGAGGCGACAGCAGCAAGCGTAGCTCGTTCATTAGCGGCCTGTTTTCGCCCGCATCGGAGACATCGGAGCTCCCGTCGACGGAAGAGCCGACAAATAGTGGGGCAGGCTCGCTCCTTTCTGCGGGTACTCGTGCAGTCCGGCGGACGAGCAATTCGAGCAGCATCAGCGCAAGTGCGCTCAGCAACGACGGCGGAGCCGCAGAAGCAGGTGGCTCTTCGCTCGGGCTTCCTGGGTTCGCCAATCGCAACAGTGCAAGTCCGGCGCCCTCGAGTGTCCATTCACCTATTATCGAAGATGGCGAGGGCGAAGAAGTCGAGGTGAAGCACCGCGGAGCAAACGAAGGGGACGAGGATCCTTTCACGGCAAAGGCCAACGTCATATCGCCGCCGACATTTGCCACTATGCAAGCTCAGCAGCAGATCTCGTTCGCACAAAGAAATCTTCAGGAGCAGACGGAGCGGCTCAAGGACCGAGATCGACAGCTGGCCGAGCTTAGGGGAGATCTGAGCAAGCTGCGCATGGAGCTCGACGAGGCCAAAGAAGCAAGAGCGGCCAGCGAAAACTGTTTGAGGGCCCTCCGTGAATTTGTCCGCGATGAGGCAAGTAACGACCCTGGCGGATCGAGCACGGCAGGTGGCGAGGGCGTCAACGATGCAATGGCTCTGCGGGGCGTCAAGCTCCCTCCGCTGCCGACAGACAAGGATGATGACGACGCGCGGGGCGAGCAGTCCTCGGACGGAACTCCGTTGACGCCACAGAACAAGCAGAACACGTTTGTATCTACGATGACGCCGACAGCGTCGACGTGGAAGAATATTGGGAGCACTTTCTCAGGTTTTACGACGCGTAAGCAGAGTGTGACGTCGCCACCTGCACCGCCAGTGGAACGACGTGAAAGTCAAGGGTCAAACAATGAGGCGAGCACTGGCGCAGTCGGGCTCAGCCTAGGCTCACTATGGTCACGCTCGGCAACAACGCCCGCATCGGAGACCGGTCCAAACCTTGCAGGCGGTGGTGAACTGGAGAAGACAACGAGCGCCTCCTCGTCTGCCGCCTCCACTGCCGGTGTCAAGGGGCTTGGCGGCTGGTTTGGAAAGGCAGGAAAGTCTTCTTCTGTCGTCAGCCCTTCCTCCGAGGGACTCCCCCCTCCACCGATGGCGGCTCCCAACGACGGCCGCCGGATTTCATCGCCGCCCTTTGCCAATCTCGACAACAACGTCATCACCCTCTTTTCGGCACCGGCAGGCGACGACGCCGCAGCTACTACCTCCCGGCCAGAAAGCGTAGGAAACAGCTCGAATGGCAGCAGCAGCAAACGAGGGACCTTGCTCAGCCCGGGCGCCAGCGACATGGAGCCCAATGGCCGCGTGAAGAAGATGATGGAAAAGACAAAGGGCGTCGACGAGGACGAGGGCTTCGTCCCGCCCACCTTTTGAAAACTCGTTGTGATTTGCCCCGACATCGTGTGTTATCTGTATCGTTAGGATTTAAATTCGCCCAATCACTATAGACTCTCGCAATTCCTGGAATGCCTTCCATCATTGAACCAGTGCGGGTGAGCAAGCCGGAGTCCACCATCTTGTCAATGTCTATCTTTTTCAAAGTACGTCTGCAAAAATTCCCACAGAAAAGCTTCATATTTTCAATTTGGGTCAAGAGATGGAAAGGCAAGATGCTGATCGCCGTGTATAGATACAGAAATTAATGCCTGTGCTAGTCTGGAGCTCCTCGGAAAGGTGATGGACCGTGGACGCGAGAAGCTTAAATGTACAAGATCCGTGGGTAGATGAAGCAAGAAGTGAATGGGTGACAATGAGCCTTGATCATGTTTGCAGCTGCTGTGATTTTGCAGGTCGAGAAACCGAGAGTCGCGAGTGAGAAAGACGATCGTGACCAGAGAAAGTGTATGCCTAGAGTGACCTTCGTGTCCGTGTGAATGTGTGAGCGAAGAGAATAAAGACGTTCGTGTATGCGAAAATATCTGTTGTCGTTGAAAACTTGATGGATGGAGAGATTTGGGTGTGAGACGTGCAGAGCATCCGTGTGTTGAGCTCTTGGAAAATTTGTGAACACAAAAGGTCAAGGCCGCTTAAGGTCTGCTTTCCGGGTCGATTCGTTCGGCAGGAATGCGGTGCGCGACGAGCTGGCAATTGTGACGGGCGCGCTGGTGCTGCGTGCAGTTGTCGCGTCGGGTGAAGGTTGCACCACAACCATCATGGGGGCATTCGAAAGGTCGCAGAGCAGCGTGAATGCGGCTGTGTCGTCGGGCATGTCCACTTGTTGAAAAATGTTTGTTGCATCCTGCCACGGGGCACACGTGACGAACCTCTTGGTCTTCGTCAGCGTCGGAATCGCCCTGAGACTTGGAGCCTTTGGACACAACCAATTTGCTGATGACGCCCTTGGCACCACCGCTGCCACCTCCAAAGCTGGATCCTGAGAGGGTCGGTGACTCCGGCTCTTCCCCGATGGAGTATCCTCGTCCTCGCAACTTGACGGTGGTGTCAGACGCCATCGATGGCTTTTGTCGCCGATGGCCCTTGTTGGCATTGATGGTGCCGTGAACTAGTTCATCGTTAAGGCTGCTAGTGACTTTACGGGGCGAGGTTGGATAATGAAGACTGCCGCGGCCCTTGGCATCTTCGGGTTTTGTGTGAATCGGACCGTAAAAAGAAGAGGCAAGATCGCCCATGAATGAGCCAATAGACGATGATGACGCGTCCGAGCCCATTGACTCGCTTCGTTGCGGCTTGGTCATTAGTGATGGATCAAAGGTAGAGCTCGCACCAACGCTTTGGTCGTAGTGGGCCTGAGAAGACCCGCCCGCAGCATGACCGGAGACGGTCGTGGAGGGCAAACCGGTAAAGATACCATTGGCCATCAGAGCATCAAGCATGGGCTTGTCTGACCCATAGAACGACGACTGGTAGCCGTTAAGACCTCCTACGGTAGCGAGGCTGCCTTGTTGCGCATCGCTGATGTCTGCGAATGCTCTCATCGCGTTTGCATCAGGCGTCTCTTCGTTGATGGACTCGCCGTATGAGGACTGCCCCAAGTAGCCATTTGTGTTTTCTCCAAGGTTGCCATTCGTTTTCGCTGACTCCTGTTCGGCATTCGTCAGGTGTGTGTCGGTCGAGGGTGGGAGCTGGGAGTCGGAGAGGGTATGAAAGATCTCTTGCCTTCGCGAATTGAGTCGTCGTTGCCAGATGGGTTCTTTGGACGAGGGAGCAGACGGCATGTGTGCCGAGCTACCTCCACCAGTGACATTGTCTGTGTTGCTACGTTGCAGCTCCCTTTCTCTCACGGACGATGTTGTCTCTGTAGGCATGGAAGCTGCAAAAAGAAGATGCCAGTGTGAGGCTGAGTGCGATCGTGTAATGTCAGAGCGCGACTCACGGTCCATTTGCTGGTTCAAAGGTTCTGGATCCTCATCAGCACCAGATCCTGGCGAAGCCGACCAAAATTGCGCATGCTGCTTTGAGTGACGGCCAGCATTCAACGCCGTTGCATCACCATTGAATGCACGCTGTTCCTTCGGCCAGGCATTGCCTGACGTGTCCTCGGTGGCCAGATAATGGTTCCCGTTGTTGAAGGAAGCGATAGCGCTTTCGATCCAGGTATTTCGCATAAGTGCACCGTCTGCACTGTCCATTGTCGTAACGTCCCAGCCAAAGGTCGTCGAATTTTTCCCATTGTGATTGTGGCCCACCTCTGAAGAAGAAGATGAAGACGAAGACGCCATTCGCGCCGCAGCCGGAGAGAAGCTCGACGTAGGTGAGTCGAACGACTTGATATTCTCGGTGGAAGAGAAGGGAATTGGCTCAAGTTGGTTGCATGTCGCCAGCGTTGGAGGCATGGTCTTTAGCCCACTGACACCATCGAGCATCTGCTGTGTTGTTGCAATTTGCGACTTATCGAAGCCGTCGCTCGTGTTTGTCGCTTCGGTGGTCTGTACAACAGGTTGCTCTTGTCGCATAATATGACGCCAGAGATGACTTGTGTCTGTGGCAACAACGTTCACGATAGTGACTACTGATTGTAGACGTTACGTTAGAGTTGCTGCAGGATTTGCTGTGGCACGGAGAAGCGTGAGGTGGCGTATCGCTGGCGTACGAATCGGTACTTGGGACACGATAAGCGGTAAGGCAGCTACTGGTTCCGCGACGGAAGAATCGTTCCTGTGGGATCTACGCCAAGTATCAGTGCTAGCGGTGTAGTGGTTGTTATGGTTAGTAGTGAAAGTGGTGCCGGAGCGAGGTTGTGGACCACACTTGCTGCTGGGCCGGTGGCGTTTTCTTTGCTCGTGCGAACGAATGTAGTCGAAGACTTTTATGCGAGAAGCACGTTCTTGTAATCAATTTCAGGGTCTGCGAATGTCAATGAATTTAATTTAATATGAGAACTGATCAGCTAGGGCCGAACCTGGCTCCACGTCCTTAGAGTTTTCGAAACGTGAAATAAGCAGCAATACTATTTTTTTTGGCCTGCTCTTCTTACATCAGGAAAAGTGCACGAAATGGGAGTGGGAGCGGAGTCTGAAGCCACGCTAGCTTAAGCTCGCGCCGTGACCCGAGCGAGGAAGATGATGTAAGACGGATGCGGATCTCTCCAGAGATGAATATATTTGGATTGGATAGTAGTCTCTGCCGAGCTGGCGGATAGCAGGCAAAACACCTAAGCCACCACAGATTCTGAGCACCAGCACCTCAATTGTGGTACACTAGAGTGGTACGTGCATCCTTGGCTACTAGTACCGTACATCGAACGCTGCCTTGGCGAGCTAGATGGTAAGCGGGAGAGAGTACGTATGATAAAGCAAAGGAGTATAATTAATATCAAGGGGTACGGATAAGGATTGAGAGAGTCGACACAATCAATAGTTGTAGTAGTGTACTATTAGTGTCGTTGTAGAAGTAGTGGTACGTGTGACATGCCGCTGATGGTACTAGCCAAAACCTTGTGCCGTTCTTCCATCGTACACCCAACATTGGTGGAAGACCTCGCCCCTCCACGGATGCAGGCACCAATTTGGGATGCGAGCACCTTTGCATTGAGCTCCTTGGGCTTCCTTTTTGCCACAAACTCTTCTTTCCGTCATCGAGGGTGACTTTCGCGCCCAACAAGCGTATCTGACATCGTGGACTGAAACGTGCAGAACTTTGCTAGCCATGGTTGTGACTACAGACAGGCGAGCATACAATTGCAGTCCTGGAGCGATCAAGAAATCCTGTGATCCTTGCACTTGTCTCGAGTGCGGATGCAGGCGGCTTGTTTCTTGTTGTGGTTGGAGCATGCCGCTTGTTTCGAACGTCCCGAAGCTACACTTTGATCCTTCGCCGCATGACTCCACGCTGCAGCGCCGCTTTGCGATCAACAAGCGCCACATGAAGATACCCGTTGCCGAATGCATTCTCCCTGAATCCCTGGTCAGCAGGCTCCTCGCGACGCGATCGTCATATAAGGATGAGTGGGGCAAGGAAGGGGGTGTCCGATGATTTGTGTGCTCGTTGGAGTAGACATGACGCTTGCTGACAGTGTATGACAGCGAAAAGCGAGGCCATGTGCTTCGTTGGTCTCCTTTTTCTGCATTCTCGATGCCATGTTGCTTACTTTGATTCACAAAGCGGCGAAAGGTCAGATTGGTCTAAGAACGGGGACGTTCATCAAGTGCTTCGACCAGAGAGGGGCGGTTGTCTACCAGTTTTGTAAGGCGACGAAAAGCACGGAGAGGACAGCGTCATGGACCATAAGACGGTGTGAACAACACTGATGAAGAATTGCGTAGGAAAGGGAAATGTCTCACTCTTCTTCTCCTGCCACAAGTTCTTGGTACTCGACGCGCGAAGACGGAGGAGACATTTCCTCCTGACGTTCACTCGATACCTCGATAAATTGAGGAGAGGTGTCGTCATAATGATTTTCTTATCTCGCGGCTCTCTCAAGCCCGTTCTCAATCTGTCCTCGGTAAATTAGCCTCTACGCATTTACTTCTTATTTTTTGGTGGCTCGGAGACTTTCTTGGCGTTGGCATCGAGCCCAGCGACATAGATATTTTGAGATCAAAGTATACGACGGGGACATTTTCGCGGGTTCGAGGAGCACCCTTATCTCGTGCCAAGATTATGCTGCTAGTTTATCTGGCCTCGCTGCGATGACGGCAGTCGAAGACGGTTCTGCCGGGTACTCATGTTTCGATCTTCAGAGAAGAGGAAGACAGGCTTCTTCTCATGGAAGCCAAGAACAGTTGTCGTATGTCACCTTCCCGTGTAAAGGTGTAAAAGCTTTGGGGCGCCATTGAAAGATAAGCGTTGAAAGTCTCTCTCCCTCTCGCTTTTCCCTTGGCAAGTCGACAGTCCCATAACGGTGCCACAAATGAATCGAAAATCGCCTGCTGCCATTCACAGACATCTATCCCGATTAAGAAAAGAACACGTAGCGAGAGAGGTTAGTTAAGATGATGAGATGCCTGGAAATGCCAAAATGCAACAGGCCTTCGGACGAAAGCTGTTCTCCTCTTTCTCTCTGAGCTCCTCCAAGAACAACGAGATGTCCTTTTTGACGAATCGCCTCAGACACTTCACTTGGGCATGGTTCACCGTGGTGAGTCAAGGAAACGCACACTGGAAAGACCGTTACAGCAGCTGACAGTTCCTGCTGTCTCAGCCCATGTCAACGGGCGGAATCGCGCTCGTCCTAGGGCAATTGCCTTTCCAATTCGATGGCCTGAAGACTATCGGTCTAATCTTCTATATCGCGGATGTTGTCCTCTTCTTCCTTGTCGTCATCGCCATGATTCTGCGGTATACCCTAGCTGGCGCCTCGTTTCGATATACAGTCACTCATCCGACTGAGTGTCTCTTCATGCCAACATCTCAGCTTGCGTTTGCGACAATCGTAATGGGCATGGGGCTCTACGCTGAGCCACATACAGCTCCATGGTGCATTCAGGCAATGCGTGTGTGCTTTTGGATTTTTACCGCTGTTGCTTGCATTCAAGGTCCATTGCAGTACTTTGCACTCTTCACCAGTGAGCTCCTTTGCGCAATGGACAATCTTCCTTCTCCTAGCTCATGCACCGTCTACATTCACGCTCTCGACAGTCGAAAGCCAAAAGTCAAACCACACGACGCAGAATCTGTCGCCGGGCTTCATCTTGCCCATCTTCCCATCAATGCTGGTCGGCACGATTGCAAACAGCATTACAAAGTCTTCTCAGCTCAAGCAGTCCGAGAGCCTCAACATTGCAATTGCTGGCTTGACCTTCCAAGGATTAGGCTTTCTCGTCAGTTGCTTCGTCTATGCGATGCTCCTTCGACGGCTCATGCAGTTCGGCCTACCTGAGCCGAGCCATCGGACCGGGCTCTATATTGCTGCAGGACCATGTGGATTCACGTAGGTGTATTTTGTCGTTTGTGCCCAAGTATTCTAGCAGCAGCAGCAGCTGATTTGACGATCTTACAGCGGTTTGGCACTCCTCGGCATGGCCCGTAATGCGTCCAACTTTCTCCCCGAAGGCGCGCTATCGCCCATGTTTCCCTCTTCGGACGACTTGGCAAAGCTTCTCCTCGTTCTCGGTCTCCTCGCTGCCCTCCTCCTCTGGCAATTGGCAGCCTTCTGGTGGCTGCTTGCCACCTTTTCCATCCTTTCTGCCGTCGGAAAATCATTTTTGACGGTCCAGGGCCGTCGCAATCTGCGCGAACGACCACGCGAAGAGGTGCACTGCTTCAGCATGTCTTGGTGGGCCTCCATCTTCCCCATCTCAGGCTTCTGCATCTGCACAATCTACATCGGCCAGGCACTCGACAATTCTCGTGCCGTGGGCTGGTTCGCGACCGGCGTGGCTATCTATCTCGTCTGCGCCTACTTTACGGTGTTGGCCTTTATGATCGAAGCAGTCGTTCGTGGCCGCATCATGCGGACGGGCAGGGACGAGGACAAGCCCATGCCGAGGCTCTCAAGGAACCAGACCCGCAATCGGAAATCCGGTGTGACGAGCACGGTGAACAGCGGAACGTTCCGAGATGTTGAGAGGAGTGCGTCGGATGAGACTATGGTCGACGTCCAGCAAGGCATCGTTTCATCGTCACACAACGAGCAAAAGTAGGTTAAGCCTCGGCACATCTTTCCGACGAAGACATGAATGGCACCCGAGATTATATGTAGATTGTAGCGAACACCGATAGAAATGTAGAGAGACTTCACGACCCAATGACATGAATGCACCACAGCGGTCTCTTATCCCAACAGCCATGATCGAGAAACTTCAACTCCGATGCATTGGGTACGCAAACAATGGTCCTCCTGGGATGTTTTTCACAATTTCAGTCGACGACGTGCGTCTGTAGCTGAAGCGAGTCCCCTTCACCGAGCTCCGAAAGCCTTCGGCGTTTCCTGAGCGGAGGAACACACGCGTCATTTTGTGGAGCGAGCAGAAGGTGGGGATAAAAGTGCTAAGCCCAACTTCTTCTCGGACCTTGCGCCCCCCACTCCAATCCTTCCCCTCCACGACACGAAAGCAGAAGTCATCATGGCAGCACCCTATACGGCAAAGTGGGGCATCATGGCCACGGGCGGCATCGCCGAAAAGTTCGTGGGCGATCTGCTGCTTGACCCAGCGGGGCGCGATGTCAATGACGTCCGACACGACGTCGTGGCCGTTGCCTCGTCGACGAACGCCGACCGTGCCTCGGCATTTATCAAGAAGCTCGGCTGCAAGGCCGACACAAAGGCCTATGGCTCGTACGAAGAGCTGGTCAAGGATGCCAATGTCGACATCATCTACGTTGCCTCGCCGCACAGCGAGCACTATGCCAACACGCTCCTGGCCCTCGAGCACGGCAAGGCCGTCTGCTGCGAGAAGCCATTCACGATCAACGCGGCCCAAACCAAGCACCTCGCCAAGGTGGCGCGCGAGAAAAACGTCTTTCTGATGGAGGCCGTCTGGATCCGCTTCTTCCCCCTCGTCATTGCGCTCAAGAAGCTGCTCCACCAGGATCGGATCCTGGGCAAGATCCACCGGGTGCACGCCGACTTTGCGATGCACTTTGACGAGGACCCAAAGCACCGCCTCTTCAATCCAGATCTGGGCGGCGGCGCCTTGCTCGACTTGGGCATCTACCCGCTGACGTGGATCATGGTTCTCCTGTTCGAGGACCCCGACAACCAGGGCACGGTGCCCACCTTCACGTCGCAGATGCTCAAGACGCCCCTCACCGGTGTCGACGCGCACACCACGGCGGCCTTTGCCTTTGAGAAGACGCGGGCGATGGGTGTCATGACGACCAGCGTGAGTGTTGGCGCAAACTTCCTTCGCTATTCTCCGTTTTTTTTGGCCCTTCGCAGTTGCTCACACTGTCCTCTCCCTCTCTTCTTCTTGTTGCCCCAAAGCTCGAGGTGGAGAGCCACACGGACCGAGTGGTGCTGATCCAGGGCGAAAAGGGCACAATCACCGTCCCATGGGCGCCTTTCCGACCTACTTCTTTCAGCATCCACCTCAAAGACAAGTCGAAGCAGAGTGCGCCCCTGGCACAGGAGGAGTATCACGCGCCCGACCGCAGAGAGTTCAAGATCCCAGGCCACGGGTGCGTATCTTCCTCAACTCTCTTTCTCTCTCTCTCTCCCCTTTTTTTTACCAGCCTAGTCCTTTTCTCACACGATTGATCCTTGACAGTATGTTCTGGGAGGCAGATGCATGTGCCAGGGCGCTGCGAGATGGCAAGATTGAGGCAGAGAGGTGCACGCTCCAGGACTCGACGATCACCATGACAATCATGGACAAGATCCGGGCGGAGAACGACTTCAAGTACTCGGACAGGCTCGAGTCGACGAGGTCCGATGCGTGAGGTGGCCCAGGATTCGAAACTCAGAGCTGCTCTGTATATATAAAAAATAGGCCGCCTTCAGCGACTGGCGGGATCTCGTCTGCTCTTGCTCGTGTGACTGGTGTGCAATGATTATAGCATTTAGCCCAAGAGTATATGTTAGGATGTCGATGAATCTTCTTGCTTTTTTGGCGGCTGATACACTGACTCGTCGATGAGGTACTTTGCGATGCTGGGCGTCGTCAGACGCTTTAGCTCCTCTTCAGTCGCCGTGCCGGCCTGCTTGCCCTCCTCCAACGCAGAAGCGAGCGAGCGGACCGCCGTGCTGCTGATGCCCTGTGCCTCGGCTGGAAGATCGATGATGGCGACGGATCCGCAGTCGAGCCACCGAGCGACGGGATCGCTCCTGAGAAACTTGTCCTCGTCGTCGCTGCTGCTACCGCCTGCGCGGGCCTTGTCGCTGTTGGGCAGCGATTCGGGCCCCCTGCGCGCACATACAAACCTCGTGCGTTCCTTCTCGAAGAACTGCCCGCAGGCGTCTTCAAAGAAGCGCGGCGAGGGATAGTATTTTACCTGGAAGAAGCGCTCGAGCGTGTCCATGCCGACGACCCAGTGCAGGCTCGTCTGGGCCGACGCGGCAGGGCCGAGGTACTGGTGGATCAGGGTGCTCTTCGCAATCATCAGCGGCTCCTCGACGAGGGCCACGGCCACGCTCGCTTCGCGGTCCTCGTCGCGCAGCCGCGCTTCGACATCGTGTGCGAGGAGGTGCATCATCTCGAGACGCTGCACCGTCGATGCGTCGCCCGCCTTGCCCGTGCCCTTGTCGGCATTGCGGACAGAGAAGAGGAGCAGGTGCGCGTCGTAGGCCCCCTTTCTCGCGGCACTGCTGCTGCTGCTGCCCTTGTCGATAGCAGCAGCTCGCACGGGACTGGACAGCGCCAGAGCCGCGTGGGCCTTTGTCGGCGGATTGAACGACGAGTCGAGCACAGCAATGTCAAGACCGGCCGGCTTCGTCGCCGCTCCGCTGCCGCCGCCGCCGCTGACGTCTTTGCCCGGCCAATTGGGCTTTGTCGAATAGAGTATCTGGAGCGGCTTGGGGCTTGACGCCTGCGCGGCAAAGGCTGCCAGGCCATCGCTGATTGCCTTGCGTCGCGCGGCCGACATTGCACTTAGTACTGCTCGGGCCAATGCTGAGAAGTGATTCGGAACTAAGGAACTGTACCGGGTGGAGGTTTTCGAGGAGCAAGTCCGTGTCAAGCTTAGCGCTCTTTCGAGTGGCATCCGATACGATCGTCATAGAGTCTGTCATTCGCTTTAAATGCTCGGCACCAGTTAGCAAGCCCCTACGGCCGGGATCAGGTATGTTGCTCGGTATTGAGATGGTATGTAGCGGACAATGTGCAAGAGGAATGATGATGCAATGTTACTTTTTCTCGGACAAGGAGTTAGGCGTCTCCTTTTCGTTGGTCGATGGCGTGGTGGCAGTGGCAGCAGGAGCAGCAACGTCTGTGTCGGCGTTTGTTGCAACCCTTGTCTTTGAAGCACCATGGATACCAGCCTGAGCTTGATCATCGTCATTGCCGCTGTCGACACTGAGCGTGCTCTCGCTCTCCCAAAGCGTGCCTGCGATGCCCGTGTCCCTGGCGACCGTCTGGCCCTGGCCGGTGACATGCTCCGTCTCCTGGCCAATCGAAGCAAGAACGACGTCAGCATCGGCCGTGGGCGCGTCGAGGATGCGGAGCTCCGATGGCGAAAAGAGCTTGGGCACGACAAAGTACCGAAAGGGAATGAGAAGCGTAATGATGATGGGAAACCCAATTCCAGCAATCGTCTGACTGATGGCAATCGTCAGGGCGAAAAAGATCCACTGGATCCCGACAAAGAGGGCGATCTTGCCCCGGGACAACTGCAAGAGAGGGTCATCGCGTGGAGCCATGGCTCGATCCCGAAAGACGGCGAGGGTGCGCTGTGTGATGATGTTGCCTTCGATGCTCGACCAGCCGACGAGGAGAAAAATGCCTGCAAAGATGGCTCGCGGCATTGTGCCCAGAACGACGAGGAGCGGCCTCGTCATCGTGCCCAGCGTGAGCAGGCCGACAATGAGGTGAGCGGGCCGATTCTCGACGACCCTCGAGATGACGATGATGTGCGGCTGGCCTCTGTCCTTGCCTCTGCTCTTGCTCTTCTGGGCGTGTCCCGTCTCGCCGTCTCCGTCGTCGTCGTCGCCGCCTTTGTTTCCTCCCCTTACTTGCTTATAGACGGACAGCGCCTCGGTGCTCCACGGGCACTGCGGCACAAGCCCGTTGGGTGCAGGTAGTCCCAGAAAGCCACTGACGAGCGTCGTGATACCGAGGAGGAAAAAGTCCCAGTGGAAGCCAGCAGGCCTTGACAGGGGAAATTGCCTCGCCTGGGCCATGACGGAGCTGACGTTGTGGTCAAAATAGAAGAGGACCATGATGAGAAAGCCGAGCGGGGCGCCCACGAAAGCCCACTTGACCTCAATGTTCCAGAAATCGACGAACCAAGGTCGGTCCATCGTGGGGAAGAACGACTTTGTGATGGGCAGCCGCTCAATCGGCACCTTGCGCAAGCTGTTCTCGGGAAAATGACTGAAGCCGGTCCAAAAAATGCAACCAGCAGCAAAGGCAAACGACGAGATGAAGTAGCGGATACGAAACGGCAGGTAAGTCGTGTTTCCGATGGCTGACACGAGGTAGACAGAGACGGTAAAGAGGATGGCGATGGTGACGCTGAGCCATCCTGTGGCATTGTCCAGCGGCAGAGGCTCAAATTCGAGAATGAGGAGCTCGATGCCCTTTTGGATGTAGACGATACCGACATAGAAGCCAAATGTCTGGCTGGTCATGTCGGTGATGAAGCGTGTGAAGTCGCATACATTGAAGATGGCGACGACAAAGTGGAATGCGGCGGCCCAGATGAGCGACCAGGCTTGGACGCGGAGGTAGTCGATCTGGCTCAGGCCATAGTAGCCGACGACGATGTCGTACTGGGTATAGTTGACCAGGTTGATGAGACCCGTGACGCCGACGAAAGTGAGTGGCTGGACGGAAAAGATGGGGAAAACGATAGCGACCAGCGCAGAAGCCAGGATGACCTCGTTGAGGCCATATGCGCCGTGTGTGCGGTGGTTCATGTCGATGATGTACGAGATGGCCGGCATGAGACTTTGCTCTGGCGTGTCAGCGTTCATAGACCCTGCTTGCTCCTTCCCACCTCAACTCACTTGATGAAATACATCCTGGGAATGTACTGTACAATCGTCCACCAGTTTCTTGGATCGAGCGCTGAGGTCCAATCCGTCTTCACAAACGGCAGGCGCCTCCTGATGTCGTAGTACATGCCCCTGAATGGCCGCAGCTCATACCACCATGACCTCTCACTCCAAGGCAGATCGCCGGCAAATCGTGGAAACTCGGACTCGCCAGATGAGCCTGCCGCGCCAGCCTCGGCTTGGGCTTGGGCATCGGCGTCCGCGTCAATATCGTTTGTTGCACCATGCCAAAGAGGAGCCCCCCGGTCAACCTGCGCGCCTTGCTCCTCCGTTGCTGTCGACCCTGCGCGACGAAGCCGGAGCGATGACCCTTCATCGACCGCGTCTCCCCCCTTGGCGCTCATTGTCACGATTCTCCTCCCCTTCTCAAATGGCGGTTATGGAAAAGATGCAAGACATCCCACCTTCCGGCTGCCAAGCGCGATCGAAAATTGGAAGAGCAGGTACACTTTGTAGTCGTCGGTGGGGTCGAAATTAAGGGTTCTATTCAAAAAAATAACCAAAGGAGCGAGGCATTAGAAACCAGACTCGAAGTGGTCGTCCTGACTTGGTCTCGAGGAGAGGACCGGTGAAAGAGAGGTCGCGTTCTGGCCATGAATGAATATCGACGTCTTCTTCGCAACGGACAGGTGAAGATGTTGCCTGTGATCATGAGAGCCTGTCATGCCAGAAGCTCTTCCTTGCGCTCGTGACCTGAGGTCCGGATCGCGGTACCTGGGCTTGTCCTAAAGTCCGCGTTTCCTTTCACTTTCTCCAGGACGCATTACTAGCTGTTATCGTCTAATCGCATGAAATTAAGCCAAAAAAAAAACCCCTTGCCGGACCGAAGGCTAGAGAGCTTGCCGCATAATAGGTTTCTTTTAAAGACCGAAGGGAGGAAAGAAGAAACGGTGACTCGACACGCTGAGCAGTGACGAGCAGTGGATCGGTAGGCATCGGGAGGGTACGTGCGAGCGAACCACACGCAGGAGGTGGCAGCACAGAGGCAGGATAGAAGAGGCTAGGGGCGACAGGAGCCCGAGCTCGGCTTGCATTCCAAGGTGGGTCAAGCGCTAATACTGCCGAGGAGGGAGGAGAGGAAAAAAGACGAGGTGCTGAGTGTGTCTCTTCGCAGGGTTTGCATTGCCTGACCATCTTTCACAAAAAGCCGGGCACGCCACGACGGCTCCCGTCGCATCAGTCTGGAAGCTTCCAAGACACGTAGGCACAGACCATTTGCTGCCCGAATTCTTGTCTGATCTGGGCGCCGCGAGTAGGAGATTGGCGTCTTTGTCAAGAAACGTCACCCGTTCCCCGCCTCTCCTCGAGTCACCAAAAAATTGAGGCTTTCGGGCTGTCCTGTCGTTTGCCGCCTGCCCTCGCAAGCGCTTCACACACCCGGCAGGGGAAATTGGGATTGCAACCTGCATTGCCCGCATTCACTACTCCTGCTGCTGCCCCCGTGTTCCTGTCAGTTGCCGGGTGTTCAATTTGCCCGCAGGCAGGCTGTCAAGAGATATTTGCCTGCACTACTAGCCACTGCCTCGCCGACGCTGAGATAAAGCTCCGAGTCGAGTCAGCGGAGCTTGAGACTCAGCATTAATCCTGCTATAACACCAGGGTGAGCATGACGTTCCTCTCCCCATTCACCCCCTTGTGCTCCCTTCGACGATGCAAACAACCGTCTGACAATCTCCCTCTCCCACCTAATCCCAACCTCACCATACCATAATGACACGCCCACTCACACGACCCCCACCGCCTTACTGGAAACACTTTACGCTGAAGGAATTAGGAGCGATAGTCAAGGCCGCCCGCATGTCGGCTGATGGCACGGCCACAAGCAAGGGCTTGGGCCTGGCCCCTGGCCTCTTCTCAAAGCAGCAGCAGATGCAACTGTGAGTAGCACCACCATCGCACGTCCTTTGGTCAGAAGGTGTTGATTTGCTGAACAACGGTGGAAATTCTGCAATGCTACACAGAAAAGTAACCCTGTCGGACGAGCCGTTATTCCTATACCCCGGTTCAGGTGGTGGACAAGTGCCCTTTGATCTTGATCCCAACGCAGCGCCAGAGCCCGACCAGGAAGAACAACTGCCGCCAGCCATCCTTGTCGTCAGCATCGCTCTCACCATCCCCGAGGGCATGCAACCGCCAGAGAAGATCAACGCCCTTACCGTCGAGCTCCGAGGCAACGAGACCCTGGGCGTGAGTTGCTCAAGCGCTTCCTACGATGTCAACCATTGAATCTTTACTTAACACACGCACACATACACAGTTTCCAAAGGGTGCATTCGAGCAACAACTCTCGATGCAGATCACAAAGAAGGTCGAGAGCGCGACCAACATGGCTCTGTCAAGCGGCAAGGTGTACACCTGGGAAGTTCCCCTTGAGGTCAAGCACGACACGTCGCCGTACGAGCGATGCACCTACGGTCGTGTGTACCAGCGCATCCGCGTCAAGTTCGACTGGGACGGCTGGGGAAGCTGGCTCAAGGGCGGCGGCAGTAGAAGCCTTGTGGCCGAGAAGGACGCCTTTCTCGTCTGCATCCCCCGCACTTCCAACATCCTCGACTACGCCCGGACGCACCGATCGGCGGCTGAACACCTCGGCCCCATTATCGTCCACGCCCGAAGCCAACACCTGACCGTAGGCGGCTACCTCCGCCTGGCCGTGTCGCTACCGAGCCTCTCGCCAACCGTGAAGCTGAATCGCATAGTCTTTTCTCTGATCGAGACGACGACACTGCACAGTCGCAAGCGGCAAGGCTACACCGAACGATGCGCACCCGACCGCGTCGAATTCTTCAGCGTAGAGGGCGACAAGCTCAAAGAGTTCATTCGGGACAGTGACGGTGTCGCGAAAACCTTTGAGGGCGCCTGGATCGCCCGTCTCCCCGGCGATGACCAAATTAGGCCCAGCACCTTGGGCGGGAGCAGGTCAGCGATTCGGCTGTCGCACCTCCTCGAGGCAAAGATCATCTTTGCGCCCGAGCAAGGAGCGCAACCAGCAAAGTCGCTTGTCTACTCTGCCTCCTGGCCGCTCATTCTTCCCTCTGTGAGTCATATTCTCTAGTCGTCTTTTCTAAATTTCTCTTGTCTAATTTCTCTGCTAACCTCTTGTCATGATACACAACGACTAGTGCTGCTGCATGTGGCGTTCGCTTCGCCTCCCTACGTACTCGGAGATGGACCCCTTGCCAGTCCCGGACAAGGCAAGGGACTTTTGGGATCAGAACAAGTGGGGCAACATTCATTCGAGTCAAGATGTGTGTGCATGCGGCCAGCCGTTGGAAAAGCTTTTAAGCTGGGAGGACGAGGGCGACGATGAGGCCAACACGTGCCAATCCCGCCTTATGCAGGAGGAGATGGCCCTGGCGGCCGAGATCTCGGCGGCGGAACGAAGAAGGCTTTCCACATCGGCAGCGGCAGCGGCCGCAATTCCGGCTCCTGCTACGGCTGAATCCGATGGAGAGCGAGTGAGGAGGAGACTGAGAGGAAGGGACGGAAGCGGGACCGTCGGCGGCATCGGGCCCGTTGATCGTCAGACAATCACGATGACTAGCTCCAGGACGAGCTCGCCTGCACCCATGGATAGGAGGACGAGATCGTCGGAAAGAGAAGCGCGCGACTCTGACGGAGGCCAGGTCCCTCCAGAGGAGGAGTCGCAGGAGCAGAGGGACAGGACGAGATTGATGGAGCAAAAGGCTGCGCAGCAGTATGTGTCCGTCGACGACTACTAAAACGCCCGCAGCGAGACGATTATGCGACGACCCGTGCCTTGCGTGTACTTGTATCGATTGCAAAACTTCAGAAATAGGGCAGGAAGGGCGTTGCAGTCCTCCTCCTCCTCAATCTTGTATATATCAACGTAGCTCAGGGCGGGAGAATGAAATGCACAAAAGCAAAATCTGTCACATCGTTCGTCATCCTATGACGAAATCGACTTTGGTGGGATGACCTTCACTCCACCTTCGAGGACTGGACTGTACTCCACTTCGTAGTCTCCACCTCGGCAAACGAATATCCAGCATCTCCACTGCTTTTTCTTAAGCCCGTCACATCTCTTACAACCGCCAACGCTTCCAACAAGACCCCAGGCATCACAACTGCAACCATGTCATTCTGCGAAGGCTGCATCGATCTCAAGGAACTGCCCGGCAAGGAGCAGGGCTCGACGCAACAGATCAACGGCGTCACGACATATGTGTCCAAGGGCAGCCGCAAGGGAAACGTCGTCGTCGCAACTGACATCTACGGCCTTGGCATCCCAAACCCCAAGATCGTGGCCGACATCATCGCCAACGAGAGCGGTCTCAACGTGTACATTCCCGACATCTTCCCCAATGGGCCCATCAAGCCCGATGACTTCCAGCTGCCCAACAAAGCCTCGTCGGGCCCTCCCAGCGAGGAGCGCATGGGCAAGAACTTCGAAAACTTCATGGCCTGGATGGGCAAGGGACACGGACCCGACAAGACGTACCCTATCTTCAAGAAGGTCATCGACGAAGTGAGCAAGGAAGGCCCGACGGGCGCCATCGGATACTGCTACGGCGCCAAGCTCGCTGTTATTGCCGCGCAGGAGGGCGCTGTCAAGGGTATCGCGCTCTATCACCCCAGCCTGCTCGAGGCCAGCGACGCGGAGAAGATCCAGACCAAGACGCTCCTCAACGAGGCTGAGCTCGACCCCCTGTTCGGCGAGCTCAAGGACACGTTTGAAAAGACGCTCAAGTCCAGAAACCTCCTCGACTCAAGGACGAAGCAATACCCCAACACCGTCCACGGATTGTGAGTCTGCTCGCCATTCACCATTCCCCCTCTTTTCTCTGCTTGCACTGACCCATTACAAACAAATCTACCAATTCACAGCGGCTGCCGACCTGACCTTGAAGATGCCAAGGTGAAGGCCGGCTGGGAAGAGTCGGTCAGCACCACCGGCAAGTTCTTCCAGGAGACCCTGGCCTAAAGCTGTCGTCAATTGATGAATTTCATTTTGTGACCCTTGTTTACTCTCGTGTGAACGAATGTGTTGTGGAAAGAAGACAGTGAGCCTTGAATTAGCCGGCCAGCTCTACGTCCAGGAAATGCCGCCCTCTTTGATCTGCTCGGGTAACTCTCGCTGGGCAATTCTTCTCTCCAAGGCGCTACATTGATCTTCTCGTCAAGCTCACACACTTCTGCCCGTGCGCCGACAGGCTTTTCAGTGTTTCTCAGGCACGGCTGTATGAAGTACGCCGGCGCCGAGTTCCGATGCTAGACTTCGCAATTGCGATGCACAGATCAAAGGTGGACTAGGAGATGAAGGAAGACGGCGCCCTTTTTGTAATTTCGGATTCGTTCTCGATGGGCAAGGATAAAGCATTGTTCAAGGGATTCAAGTGGGTGCACTAGTAATAGCTTTTTTTCTAACAGATGCGTTGCCTAAACTTGCATACATGTACGGGGGAGCAGCGAGAGAGGACCCTGAACGTCGCAGTCTCTCTGGGGCTGAGGGAAACATCGATAGGAAGAGAAACAATTTTCTTCGACATGGGCCTAGATACTGTACTGTATTGGGCTTTTGTTTCCGACGAAGGCTCTCTTCTTCTTCTTCGTCTCCTTCTCCTTCTCTTTCTCCTTCTCCCTCATCCTCCGTCCAGCTCGGTCTCTTTCTCTCTCCCCTCTTCGTTGTGCCGTTTGCAGCCTCAAGGTGAGTCGGAATGGAAAGGCGCCCAAAAACACCAGAGAGGGGGCGGAGAGGCCGGACAATCCCCCTCTCTTCTCCCTCGTTCTCTCCGACTCACTCGGCACACACTTAATCTGCATCCCGTCCTCTTTTTGGGGAGGAGCGGGGAACTCATGCGCTGTAGTTTGCTGACCATCCTCCTCTGCCCTTCTCTTTCGTCCCCTCTATCCTTCTGTCGCTGCCAACGCGGCGATCCGCCCCCGCCCCCGCCCCCGCCCCGCCGTGTCTCTCGCATTCTCCGACTCCCATACTGGCATGAACCCATCTCCCAACATCATCCGACGCCGAACGCTCCGCTCAATACTGCGCGCACAAATCATACAACTGATGGCTGCCGCAGCTGAGAGCACGACGAAGACAGCAGTAGTTTCGATCCAGTCTTGATAGATATATATAGTAAGGTGAGAAGAAGTGCTGGGAATACGATCAGGCGTCACGCGTGAGGGAGAAAAGGCGAGGGAACAGAAGAGAAGCATCATCATCCGCTCTTGCAACCCCAGTCTGCCCAGTTCTTGTTGAATTTGTTGTCGTCGTTGTCGTCGTCCGTAGACTTTTCCTTTTCCCAAGGACAGGCTTGGCCACCATGGACAAAGTCGAAGCCGAGCTTGCGCTGCAGAACGATTGCGACTGCGTTTCTCGCCGACACGGTGCTCGTTTCCATCGTGCTGATTAGTCTGTTGGAGTAACATTGATTGAGTGATCATTCTTCGGTACGGGAGAATCGCTCGATAGATGGATACGTGAAAGAAGACAACCCACCTCTCAAATGCATTGAGGAAGAAAAGGTTGTCGTCGGCTTGCAACGGCGCAAAATCGCGTGTCGGCGTCAAGTACGGGTAGGCGTCCCACTGCTTTCGATGAGTCCACAGCACCCTGCCCTTCCCGAAGATGGCCTCGAGGTGGTCGTCGCTGAGCTCCTTCTCGGAGAAAAGCTTGACGACGTGCTCCTTTGGTGATTCCTCTTCGCCGTCCTTTGCGCCTTGCCGAGCGGGAATCTCTGCGAGGTAGCTGAGCGAATTGAACTGGGTTCGTCAGAGTTGTCGAGGGTCAGTGAATCGATGCGCAATGAGAGGGGACGGTCATGTACCCACATCAATCACAGGCCCCTTCTTTTCGTTGTCACCGCCACTGCCAGGCCACCATCCCGCAATGATATTCGCAATGGCAGCGACTGGATTGCCCAAAAGAGCCAGGGTTGACTGCGAAAAGGAACGGAAGGACGGACTTGAAGATGGTGCCTTGGTCTTGCGAATCGAAGCGTGGCTGGTGAGGACCGTCGTGGGTACACTGTCCTTTTCGCCTCGTCCAAAGTACCGCGGGTCTGGCTGTTCGGCATTGGTGACGAGAATGGTAACGTGGAGATGAACGTATTTTGCAGATGGAATCACTGCCCGGGTGTTGAGAAGAGTGATACCTGCCGAGTGCCACGGCGCAGCGATAAAGACATAGTCGTAAAGATCGCCATAGCCCGACTTTGTGCCGAGCCACCACTTTGTCGCTTTGTCTCCCATCTCGTTTGCATAGCCACGCTCAATGGCCTGAGCATGCGTCAGCTTGCCGGCCTTGATGGCTTCCTCGACAGTGTCGAAGCGCGCCAGGCCAGTCACTTCGCCTTGCACGCCCAGCTTGAGGCGCGCGCCGCTGCGACCGAGCATTTCTTGAAACACCTGCGAGTTGCCTCCTCGGACGCCCTTTGCTCCACTGGCGGCCAAGGAGACGTGGCCTCCGACACCATGGATAGAATAGATTTCCTGACCGTAGTTGACAAGGCTGGCGGCCTCAACAACCTCCTCAACCTGGCTCTGGCGTCAGACAATCTCTTTTCCTTGCACGCTGTGCAGTACTACCACTCACGAAAAGCTTGGAGACACCTTGCTCATAAAAGTAGTCGCCTGCGTCGACAGCCACCAGACCACTCAGCTCCATAGCATTGGCAATGTCTTCGATTGACGCCCATGGGAATCCGCTCGTTGTCTTGTTCTCGCTCCCGGTGGTGGCGACGATGCTGCCTTCGGCAGCCTGGGTCTTGTGTAGATAGGTGGGGTCGTAGAGCCTGACAAACTTTGAGACGACATCCGCCACGAGATTCTTGGTTTTCATGGGCGAGTAACCGTACCGCCAGAGCATGCGCGCCGAGTTCCACCAGCTGTTGTCGAGCCCCTCTATAAGAAATTGCTGGCCGTCCCAGATGCCAATGGCCCCATTGGTTCCAAGCTTGGCATCGGTGGAGAGGTTGAAGTCCTTGCATCCAAAGACTGTGTCAGTGCGTGCACATGTCATTCGTATACGAAAGCGGCCTGCTTCTCTCACCTTGGCAGCTCGTTGGAGATTGAGATTGACGCTGGCGAAGATACTGGCGCCAAGCTCGACGGGTTCCAGGCTCTCGTCATCGTAAGGACGTACCGTCGCGGTCCGTCCACCGACTCTCTCTTCGCGCTCAAAGACGGTGACGTCGAAGCCCTCGCTTCCTCGACCAAGCGCCTCGAGCTTCTCCTGGGCCTTTGACAGGAAGAAGGCTGCGCTTGTGCCGCCTGGGCCCGCACCAATAATGGCAACCTTACTCGTTCTGGGACGCCCACCCGGCTGCTGCTGCTGCGAGGAGGACGCCACAAAGAGCGCCAAGAGGAAGAGACTCCACTTCAGCAACATGTCGACGTCCGATAACAAAGGAGATCGTAGGAGTGGAGAACAAAGGGCCTGCCTCAGCGCGACGAGTCCGCTCGAGAGCGGACGCGTGCACAGACCAGCATATTTTGAGCCTGAAAAAACAACAAGCACTCAGCGGGGCCGTCTGGGACCTCTGGCGCCCATCCATCATCATTCGTCCTGAAAGAGAGAGGGGAGAGTTTTAGAAAAGAAGAAGGATGATAATGAGATTTCATTTGAGGGAAGAAATGTCCGTTTGGAGCTCGTACCACTCGAACGAAATGGCGAGACGGTAAGAAAAGAGCTTGATTAATCTACAGCAGGGTGGGGTGGGGAAGAGACACAGAGGAGAGACGGAGAAATGCAATGGGGAGGGAAGAAACCAGTCTTCCACTCATGACGAGAAGGATGAGCACAAAAAGGGAGAAAAGTCTCTCTTCCCTCATGCCGATGGCAGCTCGACAGCCTCTTCGATCGACTTGGCGAAGTTGCTCTTAAGCGGGTTGAAGTCGGCAATGCTATCGTCACCGTTGCTCTGTTCCTTGGCGCCTCCGCACTGACCGGCGGGCTTGATGCTGAACTCCTTGGAAGCATTGCCACTGTCGCCCATGAGCACAATGATGTACCGGTCGCCTGCTGCGGTAGTGGAAGGAACCTTGACCGTCGTCTTTCCGGAGCTGAGCGAGAAGTCCTTGGCCAATGGGTGCGAGCTCTGCAGGTTCAGGCCGCCTTCATTGTTGGCCTTGTGCTGACCGAGGACAATCGTGCCCTTGAGGTCACCGTATTCTTGCTTGTATGCCGATGTGTCCCTGAGAGAGAGAAGAAAGCAGTGTTGTTCAGCGTGAGAAAACTTGAGTAATAGTGGAGCCATGACAACCACTCACCAGGTCACCTCCTGCTGGCTGCCGGCACACCAAACGGTGCCTGCTGCAGGCTGCTCGATCTTGGGGTTGTAGACAATTCGCTTGTCGAGCTCAGAGAGCTCTGGGTCCAAGGGCGATCGCCTGTTGGGCACAGACTCCCACGAGACGAGCATGTTGTTGCTGCCAAGCATGCCGCGAGCGACAACGTCGGTGTTGGCTTCAACGGCGGGGACCGGCCCGGCAGCTGCCATACCCATGGACAAGGCGAGGGCCACAATGGCCAGGGACGCCTTTGTGAAGAGCATTGTGGTGGGAGATTGTGCAGTGGAAGAGCAAAGAAGACTGAATGAGCGTGTGGTTGCAGGACGTGTGTGGAAGCCTGCTCTGGTGGGGAGGATGGAGTAGATGCGGTGCGAGAGAGTGGATGGATGTAGTCAAAAGAGGCAAGTGAGCCGCTCGGTCTATATAACTTGTTTCCAAAACAGGCAGGCTGGCAGTAGGCAGGCAACTTCGGTCAGCAAGCGAGCGCCCGTACAAACTTCCATACTACGAGCAGAGAGACAGTGTAGACGCGCCGCCAAGTCCAATACGGCCGATTCTATGGCAGGCCGTGACGTAGAACTTCCTCATTCGGACGAAGGACCAACGGCGAGGATGCAAAAAGTAGCAGCAGTGGAATGACCTCGATGGGAGACCTGCGTCAATTTTTTCTTTCGTGGAAAAAAGGTCGAGCATTGGGCCGTTGTTTGTGCATCCAATTTCCACACCTCTGTGCGCGAGCGACTGCTCAATGCTCGCTGAGAGCCATATGGACGGCAACAATGAAAGCAACATGCACGAATGGCCGGTACATACATACAGTAGTAACTAGTACGTAGTAGTGAAGCAGCAGCACAAATGCATGCAATGCGATCAGGGCCAAGACAAATTGCCGCCCGTGGGCTACGGTGCCAAAGACGCGGTACACGCCAAACCAAATATGTGGGCGGCGCGCGCGGCGTGCATGGCGATGAATGGAACCTGAGGGCAAAAGAACAGCGAAAAAGTAAAAAATGCACGAGCCCTTCTTCCGAAACTCCTTGCATTGATATTCTGTCGGCCATTTTATTTTGGGCTTGCTTTCGCGCAGGGACCCCCGCATCTTGTCCCACCTGCGTGCTCTTTGCTCTTTCTCTCTCTAGCTAGCTGATCTAGCTTCGTGCACATACATATGCACACGCTCCTCTCTTCCTTCTTGGCTCCGCTATGTGAGCGCTTCGCGCATCAATGAAGTGAGAAGTAATTAATAATTGATACTGTATCATGGAATTGCAACGTCTGGATTCTCTGCTTAGGCTCGCCCGAAGAGGAAAGTCTTGTTTATGCTCTGGCTGGCTTTAGCCAAGGAAAAGAGACCGAGCCGGCATCGGAAGCCAGCCCACGAAGCAGAAAGGCTAAGCAAGTGCGTCTGGTTGGTCCTGGATGCTGTGCACCAGCGTTGCCGCCCGCCCCAAGGCCACGGAGTTCCGTCTGAGTGCGCGGTCTCGCAGCCATAAAGCAGAATTGCGACGAAATGCGTTTGAAGGTGTTGCATAATGTCTCTCCGCAATTCGATCGGACTTTTCGTGGCAACGTGTTGCAACATGTGACTTCATCTGAAGAATGCCGCACTACTTCTGCTGTCCTTTGTCCCGAAGACGAGGGCGCTTTAAGGATCTCTGCACCCCAAATGGCTGGTGCTGACCCCTCAGCCGCTTGTCGCTCAGCCACACGGAGGTCGATTACTTGGCTCATCTGACTTCGGTCGCGCCCATCCTACACCCGGCTTCTATTGCTTGGTAAAGACTTTGTCCAATTCCTCTGCCCAAGAGCTCGAAGATCAGGCTTTATAGTGGCACTTGATGCTCGAGATGAAACAGCTTGAAATCAGCGAACGAAGTACTGCACCGTACTGGTCTTGACAAACGACTCAAAAGCATCGGATCCGAGAATGATCGACGACTGATTCTGCATTTTGCGTTCAAGGAAGGGCTGAGACGGTGAGATACCAAAGACACAGATCGAAAATCACATTCAACCAAAACTTGGAGAGCCAATTCACAAAGACAAGCGGATAAGAAAGAGAGTCAACAGAGGACGAGCGAAATGTAGAACATCGCAGATCAATCGCGGTTGGCTCCGTTCAGGATGCGAACGACGCTGAGGAAGAGGTTGATGATGTCAAGGCTGCGTGAGGCTCGTGTCAGCTTTGGGCATCCGGAACACGGAGGAAGACACGAAAGCGACTCACTAAAGGGAAAGGACAGCCATGACCCACTCCTCTGGGCTCAGCCTCTTCAGGATCATGTGGGTGTCGTAGACGATGTAGCCCGAGAAGATGAGACAGCCGCCGGCAGCAAAGGCCATGTCGATGCTCCTCCTGAAGGGAAAGAAAATTTGAATAAAGCTGAGGCCGACGAGGAGCATGAGTCCACCGTAGAGCCATGGGCCCATGCCGGAGAAGTCTCGCTTGGACTGGAAGGTGAAGAACGTCAGGCCGGCAAAGGTAAAGAGAGTGATGACCAGGGCCTGCAGCAAGATGCGCTTCGAGACGTGGGATGCGACCAAACCGAGGGAGAAGGACTCGATGACGGTAAAGAGAGCGAGAAGACCAAGGTTGAGCGGGTGAGAGTGTCGCTTCCAGAAGAGGACACCCATCGACACAAAGCTACCGATCAGTGCGACAATGACCGACCACTGGTTGTGTTGAACCCAGGTCGTCACGGTGCGAGTACTGAAGAGATACGAGGCAACGGTGGTTCCGAGAATTTGCAGGAAGAGCACGGCATAAACCTGAAGAGAGCGATGCATGCGTTAGCAGAGGAAGCCAGCGCTCACAAAATGTTTAGCTCACCTTCTTGAGGAACATCTGGCGAATCTCGGGTGCACTCTGTTCGACAGTGACACTGAACTTGAAGTCATCTGTGTCGATGTCGCCCTCCTCTCTGGGTCCTGTGTTGAGCAGAGGAGCGGACGGCCCGGCCTCGTCGTCATCCTGAGGAATTGACTGGTACTGGCCCTTGTGATGCTTCGAGGGGGCGTACCCCGGCGGTGCTTGCGTGTACGAAGACATGTGGACTGGCTATTCGAGAGCGCACGGGCGTTGGAGAGCCAGTAATGGGTGGAAAGCTTGGTGAGGAGAGAGACTGACGCCTTATAAGCCGTTGAAGGCGAGGCGTGCTAGTGGTGGCGGTGAAGTGCGACCGCGCGGTACGATGCAGCAGAGTTCCAATGGAGTCCAAAAAGAGGCTGAGCTAAATTTCCACGTGCGCTCTAAGGCTCCCCACGTCGTCTCAATACAGCCCCTAGTCTAACGCCTCCCGCACCGGGCAAGGCTTCTGATGGCTCCAAAGGCTCGTCCTGTCTGGAAGTTTGGCAATAAGAGCGGTCAGGTGGCACTTCACGAAGTCATTTATCTAGAGACAGTCCGAAGAGAAACAGGTCAAGCACCAATGCTGGCTCACTCACTGTCAGAGGGGTGCTGGTTTTTTTTTTTTTTTTTTTTTTTTTTTTTTTTTTTTTTTTTTTTTTTTTTTTTTTTTTTTTTTTTTTTTTGTTTTCTTTGCCAGGTCGGGGGCGGAGTCTTCGATACAGACACATGCTTACGCCATGAAGATCTCATCAGGCTCGCAATCGCTCGTTATCATTGCGGAGCCATTCGCTATCACCATGAGCGCGCAACTCAAGGCGTTACGACAATGCGACAAGAAGCCAGGGTTTTGTTCCTTGACGCGTGATGACGTTCTCATCTCCACAAACTTTACGGTATTTGGCTTTCTGCAGAAGCCTAGACGCACGATTTCTCCTCTCAACTAATGGCGACGGCGACGGCTACGAGCAACAGCCATCCGCGCCCTTTTGCCGACCACATCTATCAGCCCGTAGCAAGTCCTGAGCATACCTCAGAGGCACCTCCCACGATGAATCAAGGGCACATGACAAAAGTGCAGGCGCTGACACCGCTTAGCGTCCTCGTCACCCTGGCGGCCTTGACCGTGTGCGCAGTCGCCATCAGTCCTGGCTTAGGCCAAGTCTCGCAGGAACATGGCACCTACCTGACGCCCAACGCATCGCTTGTCCTCTTCTTCTGGGCTATCATGTTCTTGCTCCAGGTCGGCTTCGCTCTGCTTGTTGTCCTGAGCCAGAAGGAGTTCACCAAGGTGCGTTACGCTCTCCATTTGCTCGAATGCAGCCCGATCGTTCAGACGATGAACAGAGCAAAGGACTTAAGTAGAGAAAGAGGAAATGGGAGCGTTAGAAGGGAAAGTAAAGGCGTCGTAGGTGACCGAGCGCTCGCGCTCGGACCACCAGACGCATTGAGGGTAGGAACTACACCGAGGAGCAGGAGCGTCGACGGTAGAAACTGCATCGTTGGGGTCGAAGCCGTCGGAAAAGCCGATTTTTCAACGAAGCTGACTCCTGATTCTTGCTCTTACTGTTCATGATCGCACAGCGTACGATCGTCAATGGCGTCGGATTGCGATTAGCGTTTTCCAACCTGCTCCTGGCGGCCTGGGCAGTCACATGGGTGCTCAACAAGCACGTCTCGCACCTCATCGGTCTTGTGCTGCTTTCGCTGTGCGGGCTCTTACTTCTCATCACAGTGCTCTTGCTCCAGATCCGATATCCACCCTCGCTCTCTCGTCCTCTCGATTGGCTCTTCATCCACGTCCCCATCAAAATGTTCCTCGTGACCATTATCCAGCTCGACATTCCCCAGCAGACATTTGTTGCGCTAGGCTGGGACGTGTCTGAGGGCGGGAAGGCCGCTTTTGAGAATCTTCACAAGGCTTTGTGGCCAAGCTTTGCCGTGCTGTGCAGCATGGGTGCCCTGAGCGCTATTTGGATCTTTGCGACGATGGACGTCACATGGGCCGCCGCAGGCATTTATCTCCACCTTGCCCTTCTCTACGGCGACTCGAAGCGCGGTATCGGTGGACTCGGCGAGAGGAGGCCACCCGAGATCACGGCAGCCATCGTCCTTGCTATTGGTCTCCAGGCTGTGGCAATCTTGGGCAGCATCGTGCAGAAGAGCATCAGCCAAACGCAGCAGCAGGAGCAGGAGGACAGGCTCCTCGAAGAAGGCGAGCCGGCTTCGGAAGAAGGGAGAATCGCGTTGGGCAGAGACCCCCAAGAGGAAGAGGCCGCCGCCAGGTACGAGCAAGAACACGATGCAGACGCTTCGCACGACGAAAACGGACATGGTGATCACCGTGTCACACGCAAACTTGGCTCTTCCTCGGGTCACTAATAAAAGTGCCTCGTGACGCACTATCTACGCCCTATGCCAAGTCCACCCTCTCCACCCGTTGCTTGCTCTTCGTCTCAATGAATACACACAAACCCAATCGTCTTTGTTGTTGTCTGACTGGTACAAAAAGGATGAAGATTAAAAATAGCTTGGGGTGATGCAGGCGGAGCGATTCGTACAGTATATGCAGGCCTCCGAGCAGTGCGCGATCGCGTGGACTGAGCCCACTTTTGGACTCGCATTACATTTTGTGTGCAACGACACCAGACTCCTTTGTCCTCGCCATCACGAGTTATCGGGCCCCTTTGATCTATTAAGGCCCTTGTGTTTCCTCATTCACCCCATTTTCGCTTTCTTTAGAGGTCGCACGCATCGCTGTGCATCTAGCGACGATGCACCCACCCCGGCGCTTCGTGCTTCTCGTCCTATCGCTCGTCTATGCAGCACAAGTCTCTCATTCGGCTTCGACATCTGCGCCCCAGTCCTCGTTGCGTACACACGACCATGCGGCACTGTCGATGATGGCGCCTCTGGCCGAGGGTGCTCCCAGTGCGCAGACTTCGCTCCTCGATCGCATTGGCCGCCTCTTCGACTCGTGGATCCCCTCCGATGGGGACATGACCACCGGTGAAGGCGGTGGCGGCTTTTTTGGTGGGGACAGCGCCACATTCGCTTGGGGTGGCAGCACGCTCGAGGTAGTGGTGAGTCGCATACTTCACCATGCACTGATACAGCTTGCTTGCATGCTGATTAAAGGGCAACAATGACAGAAAACGCAAGCGACCTACCTCACTCGACCAGCCGCCTTTGGACCAAGGATCACGTCTGACGATGGACTCCGTGGCGCATTGCTGCCCATGAGTGACTTTTATCGGGACTTGTCCCACGACAGCCAAAGTAGGACCCCTTCTAGAAGTTCCTCAGCAGCATCACTAGCGGACAATCACGGATGTCCTTACAAGGATGGGCCGGGGTGGCGCGATCAGGACTTTGACGATGACGACGATGATGATGAAGACGGCAGAGATGTCGGCCGCAGTGTCCTTTCCGATGTACACAATGCTAAGAAGGGTCCTACACCGCCCAAGGACTGGATCGCCCTCGTCGAGCGCGGCGGCGGCTGTGCGTTCATTGCCAAGGTCCGCGTCGCACAGGCGCTCGGCGCCACGGCCGTCGTTGTGGGAGATGCGCCGAGCCCCGGCTACGAAAAGGGACCTGGCAACGATCCGGGCGAGGACAGCGATCCTGGCCTGAGTGGTCGATTGGTGACGATGTTTGCGCCTGGCGACACGCGCGACATCCAGATCCCCAGTGCCTTTGTGACGCGGCCCAGCTACTTGGATCTCACGCGGCTTATCGAGGAGATGGACAAGGAGCGAAGCGAGCAGCAGAGGCAAGAGTGTCGTGCTGCAAAGGGCAAAGCAAAAGAAGAAGCGTGCAAGGACCCGATGGCAAGAGACGGCAGGCGAGGCGGGCTCGAGGTCGTCTTGGGAAGGGATGATATTATGTGGGAGTGGCCTCTGATCGATCTGGCTTTCATCCTGCTCCTACTCCCGTCCTTTATGACCATCACGACCATCATCGTGCACCGAATCCGACTCGCGCGTCAGAGGAGAAAGGAAAGGGCACCGGAGCCTGTCGTTCTCGGATTGCCTTGCCTGATTTGGCGGGGAAATGGCCAGCCATGGGAAAAGATCGAAGGGGTTGTCAACAATGCCGGTGAGGGGGCTGCTTCTCCAAACGGCTCGCCAGCCTCGGCTTCGTCTTCTGCCTGCGAACAGTCAGCACTCGCCGAAGCAGACGTGGAGCGAGGGACAGGTGGGCAAGTCGAGCTCGACACCGTCGGAGACGACCGAGACGACGGCGAGGCTGCTCCCGGACCCTCTAGGCAAATTCTCAAGACTACACCCATCCCTCCTCCTCCGCCGACAAACCACCATTCTTTCCTGCCTCCCGGACGATCGTACTACAGCTGCGACGAGTGTGCAATCTGCCTTTCTGAATTTGTTGACGGCGACAAGGTGCGCGTTCTGCCTTGTGGTCATGTCTTTCACCTGCCCGAGATCGACTCGTGGCTGCTCAAGGTTCGCAAGCTGTGTCCGATCTGCAAGCGCGACAGTAAGTTTGACTCAAATCAACCTTCTCAAAATTGATGTCGCTGACACTTCAATTTTTTTTAGTCACGGTCCCTGTGCCTCCCACTCCCCCAGCACCGGCGCTTCATGAACCCTCTGCTTCTTCCTCGATTCCTTCTCCCTCGACAGCACCAACCCCACACCATGACATTGAGCCGGATGAGTCGATGCCATTGCTTGGCCCATCCTCTTCTCGCTCATGATGCTACTCTTCTCTCTTTCTCTCTTCGTGTATTTTTCTTACAGATCATTCTTTCTTGAGTGATTCTACGTGTAGCTTCTGTCCATTCCCAATCCACATCATCACCTTTCAACATGCTTTTTCACGAAAAGAAGGTGTGATCACATCCCATTGAAATTATGTTACAGTTCAACATGAAATAGAGCGTTCAGTCAGTCTCATCTTCGCTCACTTCATCATCCTCGTCGAGCTCGGCGTTTCCCAACAGATTCTTGTCGCCACGTAGAGCCCTCTCTGTTCTTGTCAATGGCACAAAGCGCGTGAGGATGGCCGCAAAGAGCGACTGCAGGCCTCCGAACCGAATGACCCAAACGACGGCTCCTCCCACCTCCCCTCTTTTTCCAGTAGGTGTTGTGACTACAGCGTCCGATGAGGTTGCGCGAAAGATGAGGGCGGCCACGACAGCCACGACGAGCTGGGGCAGGACGACTGCCAAGTTGTGGATGCCCAGCACCGTGCCTCCCAACGAGTCGCCATTAGCATTGCTGGTGTTGTTGGAATCGTCTTCGACGTTGGTGACCTCGAGAATGGCCGCTGCACCTCCGCCGTTCGAGCCCTCGACACCGGACAGTCCTCGTCGAGGTGAGCCAGACTCGCCCGCCAAGGTTCGCGAGAGCCTTCGCCTGCTCTGTCCGGACGGTGAAGAAGAAGAGGGAACGAGCTCCCCGCAGTCCAACACCGCCCTTGCCACCCTTCTCCTCGCCTCCTCCTCGCCAATCTCTCCACTCTCTTCTTCGTCGTTGTCATGGTCAAGGCTTGCAGAAAAAGTCCGACTGCGCCGTCGTATTTCGTCATCCATCTTTCTCCTCTTTCGTCGCCTCCTGACCTGTTGCGGCGCGAACCAATCGGCATCGAATTCGAATGGCGAGAGACCCTCTTCGGCCTCGCGCACAGCCTCCATGACGAGAGCAAACGGGACCCAGCTTGCCACCGCCCATGGCACGCCAATCGATGCAATCAAGACGATGGCAGCGCGGCTCGACTTCTCCACGAAAAAGGTGACGATGCCAGCCTGGAGGCCAAAGAGGACCGATGAGAGGGTCCACATAGTCCGAAGTGTTAGCTTGCCAGGCTTCTTCGAGGATGACAATGATGCCTGAACGCCTTTGTCTTGGCTCTCGCCGACACCGTCGTCATCTCCATCGTAGAATGCACCTTCCTCGCCGTGGGCTTCGCCAGCACCATTGACCTGTCGATGGGCACGGGACTGTCGGCCAAGTGGCTGTCTTTCTGGTCCTTCAAGGTGGATCGGCTGCTGTGTGGCCTTTGCAGAATTAGACAGCGAGAGAAAGGGCAGGACAGCACCGGATACGAGCGAGACAATGGCAAAGAGGCTACGCACAGACTATGTCAGCCCATATGTCAAAGGAGGGGAAAGATAATGAACTCACAGCAAAGCTAGACTGCCCATCTCTTTATCCTTGTCGGTGACGTCGCCCCCACCAAGCTTCGCGTGGTTTGCTTCTCGTTCCGCTTGCCTCGTCTCTATGAGCCATTCGGTTGCATAGAACAGAAAGGGGAACCATCCCATGAACGCAAATAGCTGCACCACGCATACCCTTCGTACAGCTCGAGGAAGCCTGCGAATCGAGTGCCAAATGTGACCAAGAGCCTCCCCCATCAGCTTGGAAAATGTCGGTGAGGGTGGGCGGCTTCGTTGACGAGCTTGACGCGGGTGATCATCGGTTGGCGACATGGCTGTGTGTTGGGAAGCTGCCGACGAGGGCAAGACGGTATCGCCTGGCAAGGAGTAGGCCTCCTGGATGCTGACGCTGGTGATGACTGCGCATGTGGTGACGCCTATGATGCTGACGACAGCAAACTTGCGGAATTGATCCCCACCGAGCCAAGCCAGAGCCCTGCTGCTGCCCAAATCGGCCCATCCTGCAGCGTATCCGACGACGTTTCCAACGTGCGTCATGCGACCGTGCCAGGCATTTGCGCGAGAGTGCATGTTGTTGGGCGTCGCATCGAGGATGAGGGCCCTTGCACTGGCCTGCAAAGCATTGATGCTCAGGTCAAGAATCCAGAAGGCGAGAATGGCGAGGCCCTGGTTGATTTGCTTGACGGCTTCCTTGCGGCGCGGGTCCCAGTCAGCGAGCCCGGTGTGGAGTATGTCGCAAAGGAGCGTGCTGATCGGCCCACTGAACGCCAACGTTAGCGTTGAAAGGCTCAGAACAAGGGTCGAAGAGAGGATGTACTGCCTTCTCCGACAGCGTGAGGTGCTCAAGTCGGACAGGACACCGATCAGGGGTTGGGCAATGAGACCGGAGACGGGGCCTGCGATCCAGACGAGCGACGTGGCCGACTTTGACAGGCCCAGCGAAAGCAAGTATGGCGTTCCGTAGCCGAATTCGAGCGTCCAAGCCATTTGCGCGCCCGCAATGACCAGCGTAAGCAACATCATTCTCGTGGTGTCGGAGCCCTTCTGTTCTTCGCCGTCGTCTTCGTCCTGGCCCCTGTCTCCCCTCACGCCTCTGCATGCGCTCCCGAGCCAGGTGCCCACACGCGCAGTGACGACATTTGCCGCTCTTTTGATCCAGCTGCCCCTCTCTGCGAGCCTTTGCGCCTCGAGTGCGGCACGCTGCCTGGCGGCTCGAAGATTGTACGACTCGGTCCTCCAGAGATGGAAGCCGTTCCATCGCCTCTCGTCTCGCGGCACAGTCCGTGAAGAAAACGCAGAGTCACCGTTGTGAGCCCCTGTACCGCTGATGGGCGACGTTATAGGAGATGTGACGATAGCGCTCGAGCCTGCTCCCTCTTCCGTAGTAATTAGTGGGCTGCGAGGACCCGCGATATCGCGGCGAGCGGGAGACGCTGGAACGGCGCTTGGATCTACAGATTCCGACTGCTCCCGCCGAGCATCTTGTTCTCTTCGTGAGATAAGGTCATCGAGCGACTCCAGCGCGTGCGGATCGGGCTCGGGCGGAGGCACCAAGGGCTGCGCTGGCATCGTCGAGGGCGACGAAGCAGGTCGATGCGAGGAGGAAAGAAAGAAGATAGCGAGGGGGGAAGGTGAAAGAGGGCAAAATGAACTGACGATTCCCGTGACCTCCACAAATGAGCGCGACGGACCGGTCGGGCAAGCTCTATTCGTCCTTCTCTCCTTAATTTAACCAGTAGCGTCTGCTTCGACGACGGCTACGATGGCCTCCCCCACACGCCCGCCTGGCCCGCCTCCGGGTCCACCACCAGGGCCGCCTCCTCCACGGCCACCGCCGCCGGTGGCCTCGTCATCGTCCTCGCCTGCACCCACCGCTTCCACCAGCTCGGCCGAGGTGCAGCAACAGTCGGCCTCGTCTTCATCTACTCCGGCTCCAGCGCCAGCGCCTGCGCCTGCGCTTGCGCCGGCCACCTCGTCCTCTGCCCCGGCGGACGTCACGACTGCCTCTCTGCCAGATGATCCCGCCCAGCTCGAGAGGTTTCTCTCGCTCCAAAAGACGTCATTCTTCCAGGAGCTGGAGCTGGACCGGGTCCTGTCGGCCTTTAAGCTGAACCCGTACGACGTGCTCGAGTGTCCGCTCGATGCAGACACAAAGGCCATCGAGCGCCTCTACCGGAAAAAGTCGCTGCTGATCCACCCCGACAAGCTGCGGCACGATGCTGAGCGCGCCGAACGGGCCTTTGGCCTGCTCAAACAGGCCAGCAGCGCGCTTCTGGACGAGGAGAAGCGAAAGGTGCTCGACGAGACGGTCATGAGTGCCCGCGTGCTCGTGCTGCGCGAGCTCGGCCTCGGTCCGAGCACAGACGCAGACGACGAGAGGCTCCGCCATCTCGTGCCCAGCTTCGAAGAGAGGGTCAGAAAGGGGACAAAGGAGCTCATGGTCGACGATGAGCTGAGGAAGAGGCGGTGGGTGGTTGGACCTTGGACCTGTTGCTTTTCCTTTCAAGAGAGTAGCAGCAAGCTTGCTGACTCGAAGCATTCGCTCCAGAGCCGTACGCATCCAACACGCTGCCGAGGGAGAGGAGCAGCGAAAAAAGGACGAGGCCGTGCAGGAGCGCAAGCGCAAAGCCGACGAAAAGGAGCACTGGGAGAATACGCGCGAGGAGCGCATCAGCGGTGAGAAAGGCCCTTTTCCGTCTCGACGATGTCGTGATGTCATTTTTTTGGTATGGAGCAACTGACTAGACCAGAATTATTCGTTGCCGTCAGACTGGAGGTCGTTTCAGAAGGGTGCGGGCAAAAAGAAGAAAAAGGCGAGCAACACGCTCGGCTGATGCACCCTCGACACTCGCGACGGCGCGCCATGCCACGCCCATAGATGGTTGTATCATCGTGACCATGTCTAGTACAGTACATCGAGCGCCCCTGCGCTCAGGCACGTTATTGAAGTGAGCCCACGTTCGAGAGAATAATGTAATGGTAATTGTGACACCGACATCACCACGGAGGAAGAGAGAAGGAGAAGTAGAGAGGGAAAGAGAAGAGGCGAGGAGATAGAAGGGTAAGAGAGACGGGGCGAAATACATTAAAGACAGGTACTGTACAAGGAGGCGTCTCTCCATTTCCTCCCTCCCTTCAGACATTCACATTGACTGGCCATTCTGGGAAGTTTCCCATGTGCATGACGCTGAGCCAGTCGGCTTCCAGGCTCGGCAGAAGGTGGCTGCTGCTCTGCCCCCCGTGGCCGCCGGTCATGCCCATGTTGTAAGGCAGGCCCATGGCATCGATGGTGACCTCCTGTTGTTGCTGCTGAGACAGCTGCTGGATGGGCTGCAGCTGTGCAGCCTGCTGTGTCTGATCGAGCTCGACCTGAGCGTGTGCAGTGGGTGCATGATGCCCGGCAACACCTCCAGTCGGATCAAAGAGATGAGCCATATCGCTCGGCGGGGCGCCGTGTTGAGGATACTGCTGCTCTTGCTGCTGAGGAGGAGGCGGAGGCGGAGGCTGAGGGCCGTGCTGCTGCTCGTACAGCTGGTGCTGCTGATCGTCGTGTGGACGAGCCTGTGACGAGTGCTCGCCCTGCCACGACTGTCGCGGGCCAGAGGGATCATTGGGTGCATGGCCCTGCTGAACATCCCAGCTCGCAGAAGTCGAGTTCGACGTCGAGGTGGAGACTGACGTCGTGGAGCTGCCAGCTTCGGCCATGACGGCGTCTGCACCTGCTGAAGCACTTATCTCCTCTTCTTTGGGTTGCTGGCTCTGTTGCACCCCATCCTGCGTGCGGCCCTCCCATGAAGCCTTGCGGCGATGCGAAGGCTGCCGGATGGATGTCGACTCCTGAGTGGACGCCATGAAGCGAGGAAAAGCGGGGATCATGGCCTCGAGCGTGGGCAGCATGCCTCGGCTGCGGGTCAAGGCCAGCTCAGCCAGGTCCCATTTATGAAGCCGATGGGCGTCGGAAAGGGCGACAAGAAGGCGCGATAGGGTGGTGATGCTGCTCGCCAAAAGCTCACGGTTGTCCAGACGGGAAAAGGTCAGACAGAGCCTGCAAAGCAAAGAGAGAGAGCCGGCGAGGTGATGGGCACCGTAATGAAGAAAGAAGCCGCCACGGTAATCCTCGTCGGTGAGCGATTCGAGGAAGTCGACGACCATGACGGCACTCGACAGACCAGCCTCAAAGGCTGGCAGCATGCGCTTGTCGTCGCCCATGGCGGTGAAGGCATCCATGGCCGTTCGACACACGAGCTGGTTGACACCGAGATAGGACAGCTGCAGCGACCTCGTGCCTGGAATCGCCTCAGTTGACTTGGCTCCGACCTCGTCCCCTCGCAGCACCGCCCTCAGCGTCGCCGGCATCGAGTCCTTCCAGTCCTCGAGCTCGGCCATGAAGAACTTGACGCGCTGTGCAACGACAAAGCCGTCCCTTCTAAGTTCCTGGATCGGCACGACAGAGTGGAAATTGGTCAGGACGTCATTGAGGGTGAGTGTCAAGCGACAAAGACCTGCGAACGTGTCTCCCGGAGTATGCGCATCAGACGGCAAATCGCTGTTTCGTTCCCAGCCGAGAGTGTCCTGGAAGGCGGAGAGACCGGCGTCGGCGAGGTGATCTGCGCAGGGCGATAGGCTGTTGCGCTTCGGCAGCGGTACCGAATGATGAGACGAATGGATCACCGATGGACGGCCCCAACAAAGGGCAGACCACTTGTCGTGGATGACAATGGCCCACCATAGACGGATGCGAACATCGCGTTCTTCCTTTGACACTCGCCAGCTGGTAGGATCGAGGTGAAGACCCAGCATGTGGGCGATGGCCAGCGTCTGGTTGAACGTCATAAAATTGCCGCTGGTGTTGATCGACGGCCGTCCGGTCAGGTCAGTCAAGGCAACTTGCAATGTGACGAGGGTGCTAGAGGAGAGAAAGGTTCAGACCATCGCACCCGTGTCTCAAAGGAAAGGGCAGAGAGGAGGGAAAGTCAGCGCACAACTCACGAGATGTCAAATTGTTCCTTGAGAGCGTGCAGATTGTAGCCCCAGGCCTGTTTGGAGATGGGGCGTAGACTCGCATCATACACGGTCGCCGTCGCCAGCGTCGACGTAGCCAAGACGGGGGGAAGGGGGATCAATGGCAGGTCTCCTGCTTGTTCCGCTTCGTCAGTGGCTCCTTCGCGTCCCTTGCGACCGCTGGTCTTTTGGTCCTTTGCTGTCTCGCTCTCAAGCGGTGCCGACGCCGAAAATCCTCCCTCGCGATAGCTGGCCATGGCATGGATGGTTGCCTCGCGGTACTCGTTGCGCTGCGACTCCATCAAGAGTGGAAAGGCGGCCGAGTCTCGCAGCGAGTAGAGGACCATGAGGGGTGCCACTTTGTCGCCCAGAGACCTGCGAAGCTTGAGCAGGCCATCGGCGCCGATCTCTTTGGCCTGGTTTTGCAGCCGGCCGTACGGATGCGAGGGCACAAAGGCGAAGAAGATGGGGTGTAGAGGGTCGCGAGTCATCTGTCGAATCTGCAGCGGTGGTGGGACGGGGGGCTTCTCTCCGTCACTGGGCACCGCCGTCGTAGCTGCTGCAGTGTTGTTGCTTTCGATGTTGCTACTGCTCCTGTTGATGCCGCCGCTACTACTGGCGCCGGAAGAGCCTTGGTCTTTGCCACCACTATGGCGATGGGCGCCAGGGACGGAGGGTGTGTTGGCAGTAGATGGTGTAGCGCGCGTCTCGGCCTGCTTGAGCAAGAATGGGTCCTCGGAGGAGGAGCTGCCCAGGACGACTGGCATCATTCCTTTCTCCTCCTGAGGGACGCGGTCACCGTCGCCGTTCTGTGGTTCGATTGTGAAAAGACAGTTGTTAGTTGACGTTTGCGCAACGGGCGGTCAGACGTGAAGGAGGGACGGGGATGAGAAAAAGCAGAAGGGTAAAAGACGGGAGAAAGAGGGAGAAGGAGAGAAAGGGAGGCAAAAAATAGAGAGAGAAAGAGAGAGGGAGAGAGGGAGGGGGAGAAACGAGAAGGGGGAAGACAGGGGCAAAGAGGGAGAGGAAGGCAGACCAGGGACACGCAGGAAGAAGGAAAAGACACGCAGCGCCAGCATTTCTACACACCGCCCTCACTCGCCACGGTGGCCGCTGGCCAACCCGGCCAAAGGTGGTGGGCAAACGAAAAGGGAGCAACTCACGTGGCTTTCTGATCGGTCTTCGGGGTAGGCATCTTCGCCGCCCGTCATCATTCGGGAGATGAAGCCATGCAGGTCGTCGGTGTTGGACCTCCTGGATGCAGCGGGGTGCGAGGGCCCCGAGGCATGCTTGACGGGCGTGGGCGATTTGCCCTCCTGCATCATTCCCAGACTTGATGAAGCCGAAGAGGCCTTGCGGTCCCGTGAGCCAAAACGAGCGAGACCACCACCGACGCTGGCAGAGGGCGACTTGGACTGATGAGAATGCGACTGGTTTGCGTCGTCTGGCTTGGGAGGCCTCGATCTAGGCGTGGGATCCATGTCGAAGGTGCACGAGCGACCGTTGAGACGACAGCTTTGACAGTTCTGCCCGGCTTCGATGATGACACAGCGACTCTTTCTCTTTCGACAGCTGTCGCACGGTCGGTCCTTGCGGCTGCGATAGGCACGGGCATGGCCAGCATCGATAGCCTGCGCCTTGCTGCCAGTGGCATGACTGTTGGGAGAAGAGGAGGTCGTAGGAACCGAAATCGGCGAGTAGAGCTGCTGGTGATGGTGTTGTTGTTGTTGTTGTTGTTGGTGCTGCGGCTGCTGGTGTTGATGTTGGTGAAATTGATGATGTTGATGCTGATGTGGGGCTTGATGGTACGGATGATGGGCCTGGAAATGCCCCGAGGGCTGCTGCGGCTGCGGCTGCGGTGGAGGTGGATGCGGGGGCTGCGAATACTGTCTGGGAACAGGCAGGGAAGGCCGCGACGTAGGAGGGTGGCCGTGCGCGAAGTGAGGGTTGGTCGGAGGATACGAAGGCCTGACATCGGTGTACAGCGACCCAGCGCTCGATCGCTCCAAGGGGCGAAAGAGGGGCGGCGAAGCTCCCATCGAGGGCGCAGGTACTGGCCCAGCGCCCGGACTAGCCCCCAGTCCCGATGCCGGTCCCGGCCCTGGCCCTGGTTCTGGTCCTATTCCCGACGCAAATCCGTGACCTGCGATGCTTGATGATGAAGAAGGGCCAGTGGAAGGAGAGGTGGGATTGAGAAGCGCCGGGCGGTGGTAGAAGCTCCCTTGGCGTTTGTATGGTGAATTGGGTGAGGTGCGGTGAGGTGGCATGACTGCCGCAGTCTGCCGACTGAATGTTGCTTCGAAACGAGGGCGGAACGGGACAAGGAAAAGGAAGGAGGAAGGCGAAAAGAATAATGGAGATCGATAGAAAGGGAGATAGCGAGAGAAAGAGAGGGAGAGAGCGCGCGCGCTTGCTGCGACAGCCTTCCCGGGGCGGTCGTCTCTCTTGGGCGGCCTCTTGTCGCGGCAATTCGAGTGGTTCCACACGGTATCCTCGATAGCTCTAGACCTAGGTCGGCGCGGACCAAGGTCGAGTAGTGGTTGCGCAAGTGCCAAGCAAGGTGGACTGCCTCCTCCTCTCCTCTCCTTTCACTCGCCTCAGTCGAAGCTGCTCTCCCCTATGTATGCTCGACTCTGTGCACGGCAAAGACGGCTTCCCAATCGGGGCAGTCGTGTCTTGGATGCTCCTCCTTTGTACACCTCCACGGCGGTATAGCTCTGAGCCCGCTCCGTCGTCCGCCTTTGGAACCAGATCCTCTCGGAAGAATGCTTCCTTCCTTTCTCCCTCCCTGGCCTTTGATGAGAGTAAATGCCCAATGCTCTTGTCCGACTGTGATTGAGTACCGCAGGCTGTGATGGCCCAGCAGACCCGAGTTCGCCCTAAGCGAGGTCAGCGCATGTCCTTGACGAGTACACATATTCGCATACATCCTCCCCGTCCACGCACGCCCATTTTTCGGTGAAAGGAAAAAGAAAGAAGGGAGAGAGTTGACGGGCAGACAGCAAGGCAATGGCGGCCGTGTCCGGTCCCACCCCCTCGTCATCATACGTGAATCGACTCCAGCACTCACCCTGTTTCTGCAAATATCTTCTTGCTAACCCGCCCTTTGGATGCACCCCACCCCGCCCCTCCCCCTTTCGCCGCGGAGAGACGAGTCCGTGCCGAGCGGAGCAGCAATGCGACGGCAAGGCTCAAAAATATATCTCGCCAGCGAGCCTTTAGCACCTGGCTTACGACGAGGATAATGTATTGATAGTGTGTCCCGTCGACTGTCTCTTCGCCAGGCCCTGCGCTCGCCGCGCTTTTGCCGGCGGTGGTGCGAAAGGGCCTTGTCTTGCAGGCAAGTTGCGCGGAGCGATTGCTTTAAGGCTCGAGCGCCCAATTAAGAAAACGATACGACGCCCGATCCGTTCCTACTCAGCCGCCCGCTCCTTCCTTGCGGCCCCCGTCGACAGTATATGAGAGAGACGTCCTCTAACTTTCCCTGCGCTCGGCGAGTCGTGGGCAGCTGCAGGCCGGGCTCACGATCACAATGCAGGCCGGGGTCGGTAGATAGGCCGTCGACGTGCCCTCTCTTTTCTCCGGGGAGAGAATTTCGGGCGCTGCATTGACATCACAGGCTTTTCTTCTCTTTAACCCAAACCCAAATGCGAGGTACAGTACAGTACAATTCTAGTGCAGCAGCAATTTAGGGCGGGTACCCTAATAGCCACTTACAATATAATATAATAGCCGCCCACAAAAGGTGATTGACACACGCAATCAAATGACGAAGGCAGACCTTGTTCTTTTCTTGGCCAACTTTCTTTATTTTTTTCCTTTTGGCCGAAGAAAGCGGACGATTCATGCAAGGCCCTCGGCTCCGCTCGTTCTTTCGGCGACGACACCGTTTCTTCGCTTCAGCTTTCCAATCGTTCAAGCTGAACCGCTCGAGACCACTGTCCGCGAAAACAAAGTACAGGTCTTGTCGCACACAGGCCTCGTTTGGAGCCGGGTGCAAGTCACATTTAGAACAGAAACCCAAAGAGACGTTCATGCGCATGATTGTATAGAACATTGATCGTCGACCTGCAGAGCGCATGCGTGTGGCTGCCTTTCATGTGACATTTGTGCGGGAGCAACACTACCACTTCTCCAACACCGGCATTTGCTCTTCGCTCAAAGCATGGCTTTTTGTCCGAAAGCTTCCTTTCACTTGCCCTTGTTGAGCATGTCTCGAAAGGCCTCCTGCGATTTTGGTGCCGTGGACGCAGCCGCGGACAAATCCCCGGCGCCGTCCACGTCCATAGATTCAGTCGCCCTGTCTTGCGCTTGATGCCCTTCGCTGCTCCTTGTGAACCCAATGCCACCGCCAAAAGAGCCTCTACCCCGGCCCCGTCCCCTTGCCACGCCACCACGAGCTGCTCCTCCCACCACTTGTCGAGGCGCAAAATGCGAGGCGCTGGACGGGGGCACCGCTGCCGCGGCGCCGCGATGTTCGAGCGGCGAAAGTGAAAGGAGATGTTGTTCGTCGTATTGTGCCGTCGATGCCAACAGGATCCTACCCGCCGTCTAAAGAGTGGATGGAACATTAGCATGCGTCTTAGAGTATCTTGACAAACATAGATCGAAACTTACACTCGCATCCTGGAATTCGATCGTGGCGATGCCGTGCCCTTCTTTACCAGGCTCGTACTCGACCAACAAGACCGTCCCAGGCCCGCCAGCCATCCTTTCAAACAGCTGCTGAATAATGGCCTCCTGTGCATCCAACGGAAGACCACGCGCCTTGACGCAGCGGCTTCTTCTTTCGGCGTCCATCCTCGGCGCATTAGGCGATGTGGCTCTGCCAGGACCGGAAACTCTGGCTTGGGCAATTGAGACAGAGATGGCCTTGCCCTTGAGCCGAGCACCATTGAGGACCTGCATCGCCTTTTCGGCGTCTAATATGGTCCTCATGTCGATAAATGCGACACCCTTGGGCTTGCCATCTGGATTCGTAGGCATTCGAACATCTTCAACGTCGCCTTCGGCCCCAAACATGCTTCTCAAGGCGTCCACTGTGGCACTTCTGGGCAATTTTGTGACGTATAGCTCTCGCTCCGTCGACGCTGCGTCCGATCTGACCTTTTTCCTCGCGGGGTCCGAGCGAAGGACTTCGAGCCTGAGTGCCTCGCCCTGAGGGCTGTGTCCGACCTCTTTCTGATGCTCGGCAAGGGCGGAAGTGGCACTTTGCTGGGTGGTAAATTGGACATAGCAGAAGCGTCTATTCGAAGCGTACCGCTTGCTGGGCCAACGAACGTCGAAAATGTCACCGTAGGGTGAGAAAAGCGTTCGGATCCAGTGATCGTCAGCCTCTTCGGAAAAGTTGGTAACGTACAAGGTGCACTCGTATCCGAGGTCCACCTGGACGAATTGGCCGTCAATGCGCTTTTTGTCTTTGGTGTGCGCAGCCGGAATCGATGAACGGTCCGTGAATTCAATGAGAGCGGCGCTTGTCTGTGAGCCGGCAGGTACCCTTGGACCGGTGATTTCGGAAATTTCACCACAATCCTTAAACAGTGCCTCGATCTTCTGCAATACTTCGTCTGTATCCCTGTCGTCGGTCACCGCTGGCAGGCCCGAGACCATGACTGAGCAGAACTCTCGATCTCGCTGCGGTTTCCGGTCATCGGTCTTGCCTCGCTTTGGCGGTATTGCGTCGTTGTTTGGAGAAGATCCCTGGGCGGTGGGATGGTGCTGCTGATCCTCGTCTGCTTTTCTCTTCGTGCCGACTTCCTCGCTATCGTCCATTTCCACGTCGGCGTAGCTTTGTTGTTGCTGCTGGGTATAATAGCTGTTGTACGCCTCCCACGCCTTGTCCTGTTCCACGATCCGTCTTTCGCGCGCCACTTCAACGTCGGAGAGCGTTCCGAGGCAATGCTCGAGGTCAACGAGGTCGTCGGCGAGCTGAACTTTTGCCGTGCCGTCGAGGTCTCGACGCTCGAGCCCTTGCTTCAGGATGCCTCTCGCTTTGCTAGCAGAACCTCTCCTCGCCCAGTAGGCCGCAGCTTCCCTCCATGCGAGAACGTTGGATCTCTTCGCTTTGAGCACATGCTCCCAGATCCCCTCGGCCAGGGCAACCATAGCCTCGCCTCCGAGTTCGCACCATCGCGACGCCATCTTTTCCAAGCGCAATGACGTGTCTCCGGCGTCTTTGCTCTTTCCCCTTGACTGTGCCTCGATGCCCTTGATTGTTTCCAAAGCCCACTCCAGGAGAGTATAGACCTCGAGAAATGATTCAGGGTTGCGTGCTACGGCGGCTTGGGCATCTGACAACCCTCCTTCTGCGTAAGTTGCTGGATCGGCCAACATCAGCTGAGCCGCCTGAGACTCCCTCTCGACGTCAATACGGGCCAGGAGAACGTCGACAACCTCGGCTGTGCCTCTGGCCTGGACCTCGCCGCTCGAGAGAGCTCTTGCCAGGGTTTCCTCGATCTGTTGCCGCGAGAGTCTCAACTTGCCAAAGCAACGGAGCGTGGAGCCCCACAGCGAGCCTGAAAACGGCAGGCTCTTGTTTGCTCGCTCGACGACATCAAGTACCAGCGACTGGGGCGCGTGAGCGATATTCTTGGGAGGAAACAGGGCCAGCGTCAGTTGCGTATCCTAGATCAGCAAGGCGTGCACGGCACACTCACCAGAAGTGCGACAAACTCCCGCCATATCCCTTGACAGGCATCCTCGCTGACCCTCTGCGACTGTGTTTCGACTGCGACCCTGCTCTCTCTGGCTTGGCGAGTCTCTCTGCTACGCGCCTTTGCCTCGGTCTCTTGCGCCTCAACAGTGGGTGCCACTTGCTCGCTGTGAGTCTGCTCCGGATACCCAACCTGGGCAATCGCTCGCTCGAACAGGGCCGACGCGCCCTCGACGTCAAAGAGGAAACCGCCCGGCTTGACTCCATCTCTCTCTGTCTTTGTGACGATCCAACGGAGGTAGTACTTCCAAGAGGCTGCGAGCGCCGATGCGTCGTTTGAAGAAGTACTCGTATGTGCAAGGCCTTGCTCATACGGCTCGCATGCATCGACGATAGCTTTCGCCTTCCCAACGAGCCGCGAAGAGCTCGACATGGTCTCTTCGTAGACGTCTGGCGGTAGAGAGTTGGTGACAAAGGTCGAAAAGAGCTGGTACGTCTCATCGATGGTGACGTGGGGGATGGCTAGTCGAGCGAGAAAGACGTTGTGGATGATGCTGGCGGCAGTAGCGCTTCTATTGAGCTGCCAGTGCACAATCTCAAAGGCCAGATACGGGTTCCACACCTTGTGACTCTGCAGAGGCTACATGTCAGTATTGTGGCCAAAGGGGCTCATACAAGGTGCCACCCACTCACGTTCAAGGAGTCTCCTGCTGCCCTGGAATTAGCTTCTCTGACGCGCTCCCTGACGGCCTCTTCTCCTAGCAAAGCTTCCCAGGCGGGCCCTACCCCGGCAGCCTCTGCTTGCTGCGCCGTCGGAATTCTTGGCAAACTCGACGGCAAGTAGTTGCCGGTAGCATCCAGACGCGGCCCACCGCTTGTTGCAGTCCAGTACAGTAACGGGTCCTTGGAAACGAGACCGAGGCCTTCCACTTGCCCCTCCTGGCTCGACGACAAGCTCAAGGTCATCGCCTGGCTGATCCACGGCTCACACCTCTCCGCAACTTGGGCAGGGTCGACTCCCGTATAGATCCAGTGTAGCGCGAGGGTAAGAGAGGTATAGGCTTGAAAGGCCGCGATGTCGAGCGCGCTGCCATTGCTGTCCCTAGAGAGGTCGCTGTGGAGCTGCAGAAGCTGAGCCACAACGCTGGCATCGGAGATGAGCCCCCCCGCTTGAGAACTCGAGAGCAGAAACGCCACGAGAGCAGAGAAGAGCCTTGTCTCTGCCGAGGAGAGGAGATACGCCTGATGCTTTTGCTCGAGGGCCTTCTGGAGCGTCTCGAGAAGCCCGATGCGAGTCGGGGAAGTTGGTGCAGCATTGGATGCATGCAATTTTGCCTCGATAGAGCGAATCCAGGCGCGGTACGATGATCGCGACGACGCGTGCGATCTTCTCTCGTCATCCGTACCATTGACCGAGTCCATCTCCATCGACTGATCCAGAGTCGTGGAAGTGTGCATTGCCTTCATCGGCTGATTGGACGAGACGGACTGAGAGCCATCAATCCTTCGAAAATAAAAAGAAAGAGAAAAGAGGACAGTGCGCGCGCGTCTCGCATCTCCACTCATTTCTCCGACGCATTGGTGGGAGCACGTGTACCAGTGCTTTTCCTCTCTTCCCCCCCTCCCGGATCGAGACCATCTTCTCACCCGGCACTGCTTCTCGACCGACTTTCCCTCACTTCTATTGAGAGAAAGACTCTTCTCTCCCTTTGACTGCGAAACGGCCGCCGTGCAAAGCTACGTCAAAGCTCAGGCCTTATTCGGCTAGTTCGCAGGTGATGGCCCGACGCACGGAGCGGACACCGTACGAACGAGCGCCTTGAGTCCGAGGACCGAGAGAAGGAGTCGAAGCACAAGACAAGGAAGGGCTGAGGGGGCAGAAAGAGTCCGATTGGTGGCGGAAGTGTGAATAGTATTCTGTGACGGGACGAAATTTCGCATCTCGGTGCTTCTCAGGCGTCGTCATGCGCGCCACAGGTTCGTCCATGTCGTCCACCTCTTCTGGCTCGTCACACCTGCCGAGCGCCCAGACATCGCCAAAGAAAAAGGCCTCACCTTCGGATGTCATCTTTGGGGCACCACCAGGTGCTGACGATCTCAGCCGAAAGTATGACTCTCTCAATTCGCATTCAGCAGTGTCGCCCCACCCCGACGCTTCGCAAGCAGCCGACTCGTCGGGTGGCTCAAGCATCGACAGCTCAAGCTCGAGATCCCAATCGGACTTGCAGGGCTTGACGAATGGAAGAGGAGCCAGTTCGACGGCTGATGCTGGACGGTCGTCTTTGTCGCCGGCGGCGGCAGCGGCGGTCGCTGCGTGGAACAAGGATGGTCCTCGGGCGCTGACGCAGAAACCAACGTCGACGCCCGGCAGCAGTGGAGCATCTCAAGGCGGGAGCAGTGGCAGCATTAATGGAACTGTCGGAACCACGGTGACCGCGGGAACTGCTGTGAGCATGGCAGAAGATGCGGCGTCAGGCCGTGCGCAGCCTCTTGGTGCAGCAGCACCGCTGGGGTCAGAGGATGGAAATGTCCAGGTCAAGCTGGTGCCTGCGTTGCTCGAAGATGCCGACGCCGAAGACATTGTTGTCCTCGTTGGTGAGTGTACAGCTAAGAACACAAACCGCCCTTAATCTTTTTGTTAAGCGAATGTCTCCTACTTAGCCGACATGCTCGCCCGTCTGATCGCTCACAACGACCTCATACCGCTGCACCCCTCTTCGCTGACCCGATTTCACTCTCGCGCCACACCGGCCATCAGCATTTCGTCCTATCTTCGGCGCATCGCCAGATATACGAGCTTGGACAAGGCCTGCGCACTCATCCTCCTCGTCTACATCGACCGGGTGTGTGCGAGGATGGACGGCTTCACAATCTGCGGCCTCACGGTGCATCGATTTGTCTGTGCAGCAGTTGTGTGCGCCAGCAAGGCTTTGTGCGATGCTTTCAGCACCAACGGTGGGTTTATTCATCTGCTCGCTTTGCGTCTCTTGCTGAGCTGACGTGAATGTCAAAAGGCCACTACGCGCGGGTAGGGGGTATCTCGCTCGTCGAGCTCAACATGCTCGAAAAGGAGTTCCTCACAATCATTGACTGGCGCCTCACATGCAGCGGAGCGCTGCTCCAGCATTACTATACCAGCTTGGTGCGGTCCCATGCCGGCTTCCGTCTGCAGGGCGACGCCAAGGGCGACCTTTCTACCACTGCTCCCACAACCATGGACGTGGATAGCTGACCGTCGCTTTCTCCCATCCTCTTTCAATGCACTTATTGGGCTTTCATGGAATAGATAGAAGTCTCTGTACGATTAAACACTACCACTAGCATCGCTCTGCCCCCGCTTGCTGAAGTCTTGCCTCGTCAAGACTCGCAGGATTGTCCTTCTTCGCAATTCAGCATTGCCACTATCCTCAGAATTGGTGTCGTATTTTCACGTGACACTACCCGTACGCGGGGAGGAGCGCGGGTGTTGATCCTCTAAATTCAAACAGGACCAACACCATCTCCGCTAGAACAGTACGATCATCGACGACTCTTCCGACATTGTCGCCGTCGCTCATCGGCTTGCTCTGCTTAGGAGGACGTCAAGATAGTACTCGTGCACACGTTCTTTGACTCTTGTCGGCGAGAGAGTCGATCGCACGCCGTGACAGGGATTATCCCGGCCTTGCTTACTTCATCCCTACGCGTCACATCTCTCGACCATGAGTCTATCGCGCCCGGATTCTGGTCGACCAAGGCGGGCGTTGGGCCAGCTTTCTGCCAATGACTTGTCTTCTGCTTCAAATCACGTCAATTCGGTAGCGGCACCTGTCAAGCTCACTAGGACCACAGCACTTCCAACGCCCCCTCCCTCGCAAAAGGATGCCTCTGCAAGTCCAAATCTGCTGGGGCAGCAGCCAAGTTCGACACCCACCAAAAGGTCTCTTCGAAATGGACAAGGAAACAAGCGTGTGCGTGACTCGCCCAGCTCCTCTGTCTTCCATTCGCCTCGTGGGACCAGGTCGACGCCCAATCCGCGTGCGAGAAAGGTGGCAGACAGGTCGTCGAGGGGCAGCCCCGTCGCGATGCACAGAATGCTGCAGGAGCAGGAGCAGCCGCAAGAGGACGAGGGCGAGGAGGAAGACTCGGACGAGGAGGACTACGATGCGCACATGACGGACGAGATCATTCTCTTACCCACCTCCCTCTCAAGGTCTAGACTCGAGTCCTCCTTCAACGAGTCCTTTCCTCTGATCTCGACACCAGTGACTAAGCCGCGTTCTCCTCGGGGCAAGCAGCCAACCTCTTCAAGTGCCTTGAGAATGCAACAGGCAAGAGAGTTTTCTTCTTTCCCTCTTGCATCGACACCTATCGCAGCTCCATCACGCTCTCGAGCGGCAAGCAAAGACAAGGCGCCTCTACTCAAGACCCTTCACTACAGCGACGGCCCATCTCCCTTGCTCCCTCCAGGAGATGACGTTTTCGACGTTGATTTTCAGCACGGAGAAGAGTTCACAGAGGCAATAGAGCCGGCTGCTAGCAGCAATCAGCCTTCAGCTATATCATCCCCGGCACAGTCGAAGCAGGCGATCAGTCGCGGCTCAAAGGCAAAGGCGGCTGGGACGAGGACGAAAGCAACGAGGAAGGGCAAGGGCAAAGCAAAGGTCTCCGACGACACCGATGACGACGACGGCTTTGTCCAAAAGTCCAGCGACTATTCCACACCGAGCACGCCGGTCAAGATCCCGGAGATCGTGCCGACACCCCGCTCGAATAGGGCCGCTTCACGCTCGAAATCCACGCCAGCAGCTAAGGCGTCGCCTGCGTCGAAGAGATCAAAGATTAAGGATCCGTCGAGGAGGTCGGTCTCAATTCTGGGAGACGAAGAGCAGGAGATCCAGGGTCGGTGCCGCAGCGTCGGATCGCGACGGACAATGAGTCCACCTGCGCTGAGCAGACTCAGCGAAGAAGTTGCACCGCGACCTCCGAGCCCGTCGGATGACCCGATGCTCCTGCGAGGTCCGAGCCGGAATGACGTTGACGACCGCCATGCTTCGGCTTCGCTGACCGGTGGGATCAATGGCAACCAGCTTGGCGTCTCTGAAGACCTCGAGATCAAGTCGGAGGACGAAGATGAGGTTTTCGGTACAGAGCACCTCTTGATGCATGAAGGCCCCTCGATTGACGGCGAAGATGGCACCTATAATCAAGCACCGCTTTCTCTCACAGCTACCAGTCAGAGAAACGATTCACATTTGAAAGAGCAGCAAGGCTTCGGCTTCGAACCAAATGACTTTATCGACCCTCGTTTGCTGGTCAAGAAGGGCGACGACTCTCCCTCACGTGAAGACAAAACTCGTGAGGAGGAATCCTCCCTTGAAGAAGAGTCGGACAGAGAAGAGTCGTTCTCTGCAGCAGAGATGATATCCAGGGAGGGAAGCGAGGACGAGCAAGAGCGAGCAAGACAGTCCGACAATGAGGACGAAGACGCAGAAGGAGGACATGGCATCTCGAGCGAGAGCGTCGACGCATACTCCCATATACATCAAAGTCCCAACGGCAACGCATTCAGCGACCAGGAAGAGGTCAATGACGTGTACACAGAGGCACTTGACGAGCAGCAGGAAGAGAGCACAAATTCCGAACGAAGCGCTTCGCCCATGCTTGTCGAGATGGGATACAATGCAGAGTGGGACATGGCTCTGAGGCGTAGCGCGACGGCATTGGACCACGACCTTAGCGAAGGGGAAGCGAGAGAGGATGACGAAGAGGAAGGAGAGGAGAGACTTCTTGAACATCATAGAAAGACCGAAGAGCAAGAGAAGGCAGATGAGCAGATCGTGGATCAGCTCATTGACATGGACCAGGTGGAGGAGGTGCAGACCGAACATGACTTTGCAAAGGGAAAAGGCGACGAAGAAAGAGCATGGCAGGCGCCAATGGAGGCCACGGTCGAGAAACAAGCTCAAAGGATAACTAAAGCGATGCCAGTTGACGATGCTGCGCACACCAAGTCTAAGAATGAGGCTGTCATGCAAACGGAGCAAGAGACAGAGGAAGAGAAGAGAGTCGTGGATATCACCATTTCGACGGACTCGAGCTTGCCCTCTCCGCCTCGAGCCCAATCGATGATGATCGACGCCGACGGAGAGGCGTCATTCTTCGGCCGCCGGTATCGCTCATCGACGGCCATGGATCGCTCAGCGACCGACATGCCCTCTCATAGCGTAAATATGGCATCGCCAAGCTTTGCAAGGACTGAACGTCGAGCGCCCTTTGTGCGCCATGCTTCAGTCCCCGCCGAAGATTCAACCCTTGACGTTTCTATGCAGGAGCGATCAGCCATGCTTTCCATGCGTCACAACGCCGTCGAGATCGCTAGCTTTGACAAGGACGCAGCTGCCCGCGCCGTGGCGGTGCTCACACAATTCTCCGACTTCGTCCAGTATGGCTCGCTCGACAGCCTCGCTGGGCCTAGCAATGCCGATACAACCTCGAAGCAGATACGCGATAATGTAGCATCTGGACCCACGCCGCTGAGTTGCAATACCTCGAGCGACACGAGGTTTGCCATTCCCTCGAGACCGGCATCTTCAGTCAGAAGAGCCTTTGACCAATCACCAGCGACACCCTTTGTGCCAGGCGGCTTCCCGCGGACGCCCAACGTTGCTGCGGCTACTCCGTCACCTTCGCTCGGCAGGGGCGAAGAGGCGGTCTTGTATGCCAGTAAAGACGTCCTCCTCGAGAAGGCTCGGAGAGGTCATGGCAGACTACTTGTCGATGCCGGCGACTGGAGCAAGGCGGCGTGGGCATCGCTGGATGACATCTTCACTGCGGAAATTCTTGCAGGTGCAAACGTTGTGCTTAAAGGCGGCCAAAAGCTTAGGGGCCAGGCTCAAAAGGAGGCCTTGAAACGGATCGATGGCCAAGCTATCCTAGACGTGTTCCTCGAAGCTCATCACATCGAGCCCGAGGACCTCATTGGCGAATGGTCACGAAGGAAGCTGAGCAATCGCGTCGCTGCCCTCCGTCGGCGGCAAGCCATTCGAGTTGAGCGCCGATTCCCAGGCACGCTCAATGAAGAGGATCGCAGAGAACTTGGCATCGACCTGCTTGGCTTGGGCTCTTACAGCGAAAGCTTGCCCCAGACTCCGTCGAGCCAGCACACGAGGGCTCGCAGCGAATCAAGTGTCTTTAGGTTCGAAGAGGAGGGTGTTGTTCCGTTCGTCATGGAGTCGACTCCTTTACCAAAGAATGTGGGGGCAGAGGCATCGTCTCTCTATCCTAAGCTTCCAGCCCTGGGCGCTCCCGTGCAAACGTCTGAGCCGAACACACCAAGCAGAGAAAGGTCCGCCAGCCCCTCGCCTTCACAGATGATGGAGACGCCCCGCAGGGAAAGGAGCTTGGTGGGACTGGCTTCGAAGGGCCTCGGCTTCTTGGCTTCAAAGGTCGCCACCCCTCTTCGCTTTGCAATCGCAAAGGAAGCCCCAACAACCTCTGAGGACGGCAAACACGTGCAACGAGAGCAGGATCGAGAAGGTGCACAGGCTGATGCTCAAGCACCTATGGTGATGACGCCTGCGCCGCCACCTCTTCACGCATCGGCAGATCGTTCTCGAAGGGACTCAATGGTGTCCACCTCATCAGTGTCTTCGATGAGAAGTGAACCGAAGCCAGGACCGCCTCTTGAGATGCGTGCGGTCGAGCGCAGCCCCTCCGTTGCGAGTCTGGGTGCTGCCATTGCAGAACTCGCTGCCAAACGTAATCAACGTGCCTCTCTCGAGCGATCCCGCAGCATGTCATTCCAGAAGGGCGATAGCTCATACGAGGTCGAAACGAGCTTCGCAACTCGTATCGATGGGTCTTTTGCAGCGTCGTCCGCGTCGTTGCGGCGCGTCAACAGCTTCAGCTCAGCGAGTAGCGGCGACAGCAGCGTCGTTGGCGCCTTTGGCTCATCGAGGAGGACCGGCACGTCCGGCCAGGTGGTGCAGACTGCACTGAGCAACCTCAATGACGGCATTTCCCATTCGAAAGCGGCGGCCAAGGTGGAAGAGTTTCGTAGGAGCCGATCGAGTCGAGCATGGAAGAGCCCGAGGAGCGCAAGGATGGCCACTGCAAAGAGCGGTGCTGCAGGTGATACAAGCATATTGAGCTCTTCCTTCAGCAGGATCAACGAGGGCGAGGCGAGCGTCGTGCGCGACAGAAAGACCTTTTGGGAGGAACGGGCCGCAAAGGGCGTGTAAATCTGCTTCAGTCTAGAAATCTAAGCACACAATGTCTTCGTATCTATTTCTTCAATTATCACATGTCTAGTATTATATGGCAGCGATGAGAGGTTATGGTGGCGTGTGTGAATGGGATTGGCATCACTCGTCCTCAACGGGTGGTGTGTATCGGCTCCAGGTCCTGACACGCTTGCCGAAGAAGTAAAAGAGCCACGGAATGAAGCTGAAGACGAGGCTGAGGAAAGCAAGCAGTGACAGCGCCCAATGTGTGCCAAGACTGCGGTACATGGGCGTGGTGAACATGACAGCTCCGCCCGACACAATGTAGCGCGTAAAGGTGAGGCTGGCCAGGGCTGAGGCCGAACCGGTCTGGTAGACGTCGATGATGTACTGAAAGACAGGGCAAAGTTGAACAAATACGGAGCAAAGTCAGAATTCCTGTTCAACAAATGGTCGAAGCGCACTCTTCTTGCTCACCTGGTAGCTCGCGACGAAGCATGTCCTGAGTGCCAATCACTTTTATCAGCTGCAAGACTGTATATAGAGAAGACACTGGACTCACAAGATGCCAGCGCCGAAAAGAATGCCCGAAGAGATCGGCACCCAAACGCTGACTTTGCCCGGGAAGCAGGTCCAACCCTGGTAGAAGAGGCTGATGGGCACCAACCAGGTGCCGAGCATGGCCACGACGAGCCTTTCCTCTGGCTCAGGAAGTCTCTCTTCCCAGTCCTTTTTACCTTTCTCTAGTGCTGTGTCTTGAGCAGTCTTCTGTAGCGTCACGTAGCGCTTGTATAAGATCGGTGTGAAGGCCGTCGTGACAAAGAGACCAATGGCGACAGAGATGAATGTGAGACCGATTTCCCCGGGATTGAGACCGAAAGGTTCATAAATGACCGGGTACGCTTCGAAGTTGCCAAAAAGAATGATGTAGATCATCGTCATGTAGAGCGAGACGAGGAGTACGATTGGTTCGTCTGTTGGCTTCCGATGTGAGCACGACTTCTCTGCGTGTCAAGACAAAACGGGCAGACGTGGCAATGCTCACATATCAAGTAGAGGAATGGCATGGCGAGGCTGTGCCGGAAAGCCTGTTTGAAAGGAACGGTGTCCCTCTGCATTTCTAAGGCGGTTCTGTACCTCTTGTCGCCTGTAGCCCGTCGAATCTGTTGTGCCTTCATCTTGAGCAATGTTGGCGCGTACGTTTCGGGCATGAAGCATAGGACCACTAGCAAGAGGGCAGCGCCCCAGATAGCGACAAGCCACTCGCACCACTCTTCGCCCACTTTCCAGCCGAGATATCCGCCCATGGCCGGACCTAGAACAGGTCCCAGGAATCCGGCATTGGCAAAGATCGGAAAGACAAACGTGCGTTGTCGGCTGTTGACAATGTCTGCGATCGATCCGCCGGCATTGGAGAGGGGCGTGCTGCCAAAGAAGCCAGCAAAGAAGCGCAAGATGACCCTAGTCTGAATGTTGGGTGCAAGAGCGGAGCCGATTTCGAAGAGGACGAACATCAAGAGCGTCAAGACGTAGACCGGGTTTCGCCCGCCAATCTCGGACATTGGACCAAATATCGGCGCGGCAAGGCCGAATCCCTGATGTCATCATCATCATCATCACCGTCCAGTCAGCATTTCACTCTTGTCGATTTCTCTTTCTACTGGAGAGCTTCAACATTGATAGAAGCTGCGCAACTCACGATGAGGAAGACGGCCGTCTGCAACTCAACCACCTCTTCGCTCACGCCGAACTTGCTCGCCGCAAACTTTGCTGCGGCCGAGTCGATGCTAGCCGCCACGCCGACGAGCAGTCCGATGGCAGTGACCATCATAACGAGACACCACTTGCGGGTCCATGACCAGTTCTGCGGGTTCGACGGCTCCCCTGATGACCATTCAATGAGGAATGGGTCAGGCTTTTCATCTTGCGCTCGCTTCAAAGTCGTGGCTTCGACTGGCGAAGAGGCGTCTCCGGCCTCGTTCGAGGTTGCGTCGGTAGGGGAAGTAGCCGCGCTTGTCTCGTCGTCGGACTCGCAGCGTGTCTGGTCGGACGGGAGCGATCGTTGCTCCGTCTCTCGCTGTTGCTCCGTTCCCTTTGCTTCGTGCGTATGATGGTGCAAGTTGCGCAAACGGTGCACCTCGTCGCTATGCTCGAAAGCGCGAAATTGCAAAAGCGACTGGAGCACCATCTTGAGGCTTACAGCTCGCGATGATGACGATGACGGGAGGTGATCGTAGTGGTGCTAGTAGGGGTAGCAGTGGTGGTGGGAAGGTTGGTGGCGGCTTTGTTGGGTCTGCCTTCTTTCAAAATGGGGCAGGCACTCGCAGAGAGGGACGCCGATGACCGACGGCCGAGGAGGCGAATGATTTAAAACTGCTCCTGCTAGTCGCAATTCTGCGTAGAGAGAGAAGTCGAAGGGTGCAGAGGGACAATCGCACTACTGCCGGGCAACGACGGTGGAGAGGGATGAATGAGTGTCGCAAACTCCGAAGGCCGACTGACTTCTCGAAGAGAAAGCCGCGCCGTGTGTTGTGCCGCTTAGACTAAGCTGTTTGAATTCCTCCCGTCGCTTCCTCAAAGATTGCCCACGCTGGTGAGAAGGAGCACTGATGATGTTCCAACGAGGCGCCGTCTCGAGTCGAGTCGAGTCATGAAGCGGGATATCTTCTTACGTGAGGGGGAGAGAGAGAGAGAGAAGGAAATGCTTGTCCTTGCGTAAAAAGTCAGTACACAATTTTCGGGCATGACGCCGTGATCGGAGAAGAGGAGCGGCAGCAACAGGAGCCTTCCTATAGAGATAGAGGTTTCGTCCCTCATCTTGCGTGAAATCCCATTACATACTAGGAAACTTGGTCTAAGTCCGTGATCGGAGAAGGGCAAAGGCGAGATCTGAGAGGAACCCGTAAGACCCTTAGAGTGCAGAAAAGAAGCAGCGCAACTCCAAAACACCGAGCCGATCGGCCGATTAGCAAAAGGTCGAAAATCACCGATGCGAAGAAGTGGATGTGGAGGTGCAGTATTTGTCAAACGAGGATGACGTTTCCCTTCTCACGTCAACAACTGGAGAGCACTCTTGACTGAGATGAATTGATTGAGTGGTTGAGATGTGATGGTAAGGTATGAAGATCAGAGAAGAAGAAAAAAAGAGTACACGCTTGCCGGCTTCATTCTTGTCCGCCTTCACGTCGTGTCCGAAAGTATTCATATTGTACAGTGTAGTTGAGAGAGTGTGGGTATCGGAGAAGGCAAATCAATAGAGCGACGAGCCCTGCAAGCTGCGAGGCCATCCATAATCGAGGTACTCGTCGTTCTCCTTCAGCTTTCTGATCCTCTCCTTTTCCTTTTCTCTTTCCTCCTTCAGCCTTTTCTCCCTGGCCTGCTTAGCCTTGGAGGCGTGCCTCAGCGCAATGGCATGGGATACGCGCTTGGCAGATGCTCGATCGAGCGTTTGCGAGAGTGTCGGCGGCCACAGCTCGCTGTCATCGTCGTACGATGGCTCCAATGCTTCTTTGCCATTCCTCTCATTGCTATGTCGTCTTGACGGGGTGACATTGGCATCGGTGTCGCTGAAGTCGTTCCAAGGATCCTTTCGCGAGCTTTCACGCTCGAGAGTGCCCGTCGAAACGGCCGATTTAAGCCGTGGTTGGGCGTTGGACGGACGACGAGAGTTTCGGTCTTTACCGCCGTGGCTTTGAGCCGACCGTGGGAGAGGTGAGAGAGACATCGGGGCCTCGTCGTGGTATTTGCTGCTGTGACCGTCTCGCCGGTGTGCCCTTCGACTGGCGGCGTCCCGGGTAGGACTCAGGTCGTCTAGATCCGTAGTCCTTGACGAGGACGACGGTCCGTACGAACGAGAACGCGGACTCTGTCGGCTTTCCTTGGGTTGTTTGCCCATCGTAGAGACCACTTCTGCGCCTGCAGCTCTCGTTGTCGCACGCTTCTTCTGCATCGCTGTCCTCCTCTCTTCTTCTGCCAGTTCCTCGGCATCCATGTCGTCGTCTTCCTCTTCCTCTTCGTGGCCCGCCGCAGAAGCAGCTCCAGTCTCGCCCTTTCTTCTCATTGCAGTGCCATCTTCCGTCACTTCCCCGTCCTCTCCACTGCTGGAGTCAACGTCGCTGTCCTCGTCTGAGTCAAAGAGCCAGACTCTGCCTTCGCGAGGTCGATTGGGTCGGATGCCGAGCTGGTCTCCGGGAAGAGGAACCACCGCGTATCCCCTCGCATCAGGGCGACGCGGCAAGAGGCGGGATGGAACCGGCAAGCTGATGGAGGGATCGGCAAATAGGCGCGTCTCCGAGGGGGAAGACAAGCGAGTGGCTGAGATGCTCTTCCGTAATGAAGAGAGCGCATGCGGATCCTTATTGGGGGAGAGCTGGGCCGAAGGTGACGTCGAGACCACGCTCGTCGAAGGTCGATGATCCTCCAAGGACGATGACACATTGCTGCTAAGATCTGTAGATGCTGTTGCACTTGATGGCGTCCTCTCCAGTAAGGCGGCATGCTTGCGATCCGACGAAGACACTTGAGTCGGCTGCTGCTGCTGTTGCTGCTGCTCGCCAAAGTCCTTCTCCGTGGAGGCGGAGGCTGGAGCACTGAGTTCGTCGTGGACAAGCATGGTCGAATTGAGCAGCTCTTCCATATCATCAGGCTCTGAGGACACAGTAAGACCAGTAAGCGAAGGGCCCCCGGGTTGAGGAACGCGAGGCAGCGAACGGGCACGAGGGGACGAAGATGAGCTGGGACCGGTCGGAGTGCCAACGCGTTTCGGTGTCGAAGCTTTATCCTCAGACGAGTCCTTCGACAAGGTCCTGGAGTTCAGTTTAGAACCTCTAGCATTCGATTCGTTGGATTGATTGGAGCTGTACGAGCCCCGACGAAGCTTGGCGAAGGCTGACTCTCTGCGTTGCGGCGGCAGCTTGCGCTCCGTATGCTTGCTCACTGGCTCTTTTGGTCCCTTGTCCACACTTGCCGTCTCTATCGGCATGCTTGGAGCTTGAGGCTGAGCCGGTTTGTGTTGAGGAAGGGATTGTGGCTGAGATGCTTGCTTTTCTTGCATCTGGTGCTGTGCTTGCGGATGATGTGGCTGCTGCTGCTGCTGCTGCTGCTGTTGTTGGTGTTGTTGTTGCGCCTTAGCCTTTTGCTTCGCAATGTGGTCGAGCACTTCTGCGCCCAGAGCGGCAACCTCCTCTTCGTGACGTCTGCGCACCTCTGCAGCTTGTTGAGCGGACAATTTCGGCATCGTTGCGGTGCGATCCAGCGTTTGAGATCGCGTGGGAGCATCGGCCTTGGCACCAGCCAGCGGTCTTTCCACTCTCGTTGGAGGGGGTACAGCTTGTGGTGGCTTCTTGGAAGCAAGATCGTCGATGGAGTCCTGGGCGACAATAGAAATTTCTTCGCCGTCCTGGTCAGCAGGGGACACTGACAGAGCAGGGACAGGAACAGACGCCGAGGTTTTGGCAGTGGTGGCACCTTCGTCATTGTGCTCTCGGAAATGCTGCTCCTGCTCGTCGTGAGCAGTATGAGGAGGAGGACTGTCGGCAGCATCGGCACTGGTGCGCGATTCTTCTCTTTCTCGTCTCCTCCTCTTGACCCAAGCCATGCCTGATCCGTCGTCGATATCGCTCGAGCGACCGCCTTCGTCATCGGAGGCACGCTTGTCTCCCGTAGCTGATCCGGGTCTCTGTGGCTCGCCTGGATCTGCGTCGGCGTCGGCGTCGGCGGCCTCCTCCTGCTTGTGCTCCCTGCGCGCCTCTCGGGCAAGTCCGGCAAATCCCCACTCGATGAAGTCGTCCTGGGGTTCCTCAGTTGCCGCGGTAGGGTCAGCGGCTGCGGCATCGCCCTGCTGCTGACCGACGCGACGAGCCTTGATGCGCGTGCCATCAGGCAGCGTCACCATGCCGGTGCCTCCCGGTCGAGAGGCACGAATGAGTTCCCTCCTTCTCAGACGGTCTTCTTCGTCCATTGATCCTACGCTCGAAGATCTCGACTTGACAGAGCTGGCTCTGCTGGACGTCCTTCCTCTCGGCCGCTGTTTTCTCCGACCACGCCTCTCAATCGCCTCTGAGGGCGAGGTAGACAAAGCGCCAGTAGACATTCTCCTCTCCTGAATATCCGCCGAGGGAAGCTCGCCCTCGAGCGGGTCGATGGTCGCACCAGATCCAGTCGACATTCTCTTGAGCGATGATCGGTAATTCTGAGGCTTGAAGACGCTTGAAGGCATTCCCATGAGATACCTGTTTGTGCAGTCAGCTTCTTTCCTGCCAAGAAGCAAGAAGAGGTGTTCGATGCCGAAGGTCAGCTCACCATTTGCCCTTGCCCACACCTAGTGTACTCCATCGGCGATTCCAGCCTTCGTCGTCATCACTACCATCGCTGTCGCTTTCATCGTCACTAATTGACACAGCGTCACCATCTGCCAACGCCGTCTGTCTGCTTTCGATGTTGATGGGCCCAGCGCTGCCCTCATAGCCGGCCTCGCCGTCGACCACGCCGCCGTAGGGCAATGGCAAGGGGGCAAACCGGATCCGCGGCCCTTCGTCCTCAAATACCTCCGATGACTCGGTAGCTTTTTCGACACTCGAGCCGTCTTCTGGCTTGGCAGAGACCGAGGGAACACTCTCCCGGCTGTCATCCCTCGTCTCGGACAGGTCTGGCCTCGTCGACTGGGCTGATGTGCCTAATGCAGTTGAAGCAGAACCACTTCGGCCGTAGCTCATGCTCCGCCGGCTGGGAGTTGGCTTCACTTGCCCACTTGCGAGCGCCTGGGCAGCCGCCATGCTCCGTCTCGTGTTGATAATGGCGTTGAGGGCCGCCAGCTCTTCCGGGTCCATCGGCTTGTCCTCTTCCTCTTCCTGTTGTTCCCTCTCTTTTTGCTCCTTCTCGAGTCTCTCATTTTCCTTCTCATTTTCCCTTTCCTTCTCCTTCTCCTTCTCCTTCTCTCTTTCACGGTCGCGTACTCGCTTCTCCTTACTTCGTCCATCCTTGCTCATCGGCCTGCCATCTTTGCTTGTCGGTCTAGCAGAGTCCTTGGAAGACCGTCCACCTGCAGACGCCCGCCGCTGCAAAGCTTGCGTCGGTCTGAAATCAGTCGCCGGTCCCGTCCCACTGCCCCATCCTCCGAGCATGGCCATCTGCGAGTTGAAGTTGATGTCCCCCAAGCCGAGGTAAAAGGCCTTTTTGGGTATCCCCCAGACCCTCTCTTCAGCCTCCCTTTCCCGCTCTCTTGCCCGCTCCCTCTCCATTTCCTTTTCTCGCTCCCTGGCCAGGGCTTCTCGCACGCGTTGCTCCTCTCGCTCCTTTTCTCGCTCCTTCTGCGTCGGTACGGCAGGGATGCGGAGCACCGTCAGCGCAGGACCCACGTTACCAAACTCGTTCCTCCACTGGTCGAGGATGCCTTGCTTCTTGAGCGGGTTGAGCAGGATCGGGTTGCGAGGGCCGTAGGCTCCATTGGGCAGCAGAACCATGTTCGAGCTTTCTCCTCCGCCATTAGTGGTCGCCGTTGTTTTGCCCGTCGTCGTCGATCCTGAGCCGATTGCGGAGGCGGCATGCTGCTGCTTTGGAAGACCAAAGGCGGTGTTAGGTGACGAGGTGCTGTACGACGACGCGATGCCCAGACTTGACGTGCTAGCACCGGCGTCGCCCATCGCAGAGGACGGCTCACCGCCCTGGTCGGACGAAGTAGAAGAGAATGATGCAGCATGAGGGGGGCCGGCAGGCACCGCAATGGGGGCCGAGCGAGGCGTCGAAGGCGAAGGCGTGGCCATGGGAGAAGCGGCGGGTGCGGCCAGCATCGTGCTGGACAGTCGCCTCAGCAGTGCTCGAGGCGAGCGTTGCCTATTAGGAGGTGCTGCTGCCTCTGTGTGCTGATTTCTTCGTCGAGGCGAAGGATAACAGTGTGGGTCGCTTTGATGGCCCGCCTGACGCTCTTCCCCTCTGTCCTCGTCGTCTATGTATGCGCCGGCTTCGTCGAAAACGCTGACGATGGGTATCCTGTCTCTGCTTGGACCGGTTGGACTGCCGTGCTGGTGCCTTGTTCGTGTCTTTTTCCCAGAGACAAAGGCGTCCTTGGTCAAGAGTGAGGTCAGTAAGGGTGACGTGAGACGTAATGCCAAGCCAGAAGTTGAAGCGCCGGCGGGGGGAAACTCGGCTGGACGCTCCGCCCTGCGCCCTCCAATTCCTGGATTTCGATCTTGATTGCTCGATTCAAGATGCCAAGGGGTTGCCGTAGGTGAGGACGAGAGCGACAGCCAAGCTGGCCTGGCGACTTCCCACTCGTCGGTTCGCCGTACTAGTCGGGCTGTGGGGCGAAACGAAGCTGCAGCGCGAGGTATAGAGCGGCCTGCACAAGGTCTTCTTTGTCAATGAACCAGTGGCTGTACACGCATAAGCCGGAGATCTCTTCCGAGCGCCGTTACTCATTGCCGCGAAGGGGGAGCGCCCACACCAAGGGAAACAGGGAGAGGCTGACACTCACCAGCTTTCGCGGTCAGCGTTGAAGCCGAAGACGGGCTGGACGACGTCACAGTCGATTGGTCTTCGTCGTCGCAAAAGTGGCCTGAGGCAGACGCCGCTGACACTTCTTTTTTAGATTTTTGGATCCGGTTGACAGACACCCACGCCCGCGTTTTAGCCTCCAGAAGTGACACTTGCCTTGAGCGGGACACTCCACTTCTGTCCCCCAGGCAGTAGTGTAGGTAGTCGTGATGCTCACCTGATGTTCTTGTTGAGTCTGCTTCCGTCGTCGTCTGTTGCTGACTGACACGACCAGACCCTGCACCCTCGCCTCGCTCAATCAAGAGTTCCGCTGATCTATATTTGGTCACCGCCATTGCATGCCCTAGCCCGCGCGCTCTCCCTCTTGTCTCAGCTTTTCTTGGCGCTGCGCTCTCGAATGCGTTTCGCAATACGTATTCAAATGCTGCAAGAAAAAAGCAAGATGGGATCAGTACGTATCACTGACTCGAATACTGCTGCCACAATTCTGTAATAAAAACTTTTTGTAGTCTAGTCTAGAGATTCGGGCTTCGATTCGCCTGTGAATGTTTAGACTTCCTAGGCCAAAGCGACAATTGAGAATCAGATCCCAGGTCTGGACTTTTGCGTCGGGGCTTTTCTTTTTCCTTTTAGCTCACACCTCCCTTCTATTCCAGACCCTCGCACGGACTCCTCCCCTGCTCGAGCTGTCCATTCCAATTCCGATCCGGCCTTTGTCTCAGCTCTTTTCTCCTGTCCACCTGCTTATTACCTGCCTCGCCTTTGCGGCGAAGCAAGAATGGCGCAGTACTGCTAGCGTCACAGAGAGAAGAGAGAAGAGAGGCACACGTCAAAGAAGCCGTCGGAAGGGACCAAGGCTTGTCCGGCGGAGTTGAAAAAGGAAAGGAAGCGGAGGAGCGAGGACCCAAAGGTGGCTTCGGTGCATGGACTTGCGCACGTTCTGTCGAGTCGCATTCTAGACCACTCACAGGACGCAGTACGTGTGGTAGTACTCACCTTTCTGCTTCATGCAACGGAATGATCAGCGGCCGAGATGACAGAGGCAGCAGCTAGAACAAGCCACTGCTGACCCATGCGGAAGTGGGAGACGCCTGCTCGAACGTTGACCACTGTCGTTCGTTGTAGATTATGGCAATGCTTGTAGCGAGCACCGGCGGCTGGGAAAAGTGGGAATGGAAGAGAGAGAGCACACTGTCCAATGGAAAATGGCAGCCTCTTGATAACAGAGACCGAAGGATAATTGGGACACTGGTCCTCAAGCAGGCTTCGATAGCGGTGCAAGCACAAATACCAATTTACTAGGAGTAAAGTAGCCGATTCCGAGCCCGGAAAAGACAGAGATTAATTTATGGATACATCGATCAGATCCATTCAACAATAGGAAATGGAAACAATCCATCAGGAGAAGAAAGAATGAGAATAGAAAGACTGCTCATCGAGGGTTGACGCTGGGAATGTAACTGGTCAAGTCTTTGAAGCTCAGCACGGAGCTGGGGCTCGCAAAGATCAGGACAAAGGCGACGAAGACGAGCGTGGGGATCCAGAAGTAGACCAACATTCGATCTTCTTTGAGCGACGCTCCCTTTTTCCTTGAAGGTGGCGCCATCGCCGTTGCGGCTGGGGTGGAGCCAGTCGCCAAAGAAGAAGTAGATGCGGACAAGAGGTTGGTGGAGAAAGAGAAGGGACGAGCGTTGAGGGCAGACGAGGACGGAGATGCCTTGTCCATCGAGCCATGCCATGTGCTGCTCCGCCCTGACGAGCTTGGACGGAGGCGCTTGTGCGGCGAGTCTGGCGAGGGCTGAGCGATGGCGGGGAAACGGCTGTGAGATGAAGGCCGCTGTTCATGAGAGGTAGAGGCGACGCTCTTCTCCGACGTTGTCGACGACAAAGTCGAAGGGTGCGACGCCAGCGCGGTTTCGTAGGTCGGAGGAGGAGGTGAATACAGCGGGTTGATCCAGGAGGCGCTCTCCTCGACGATATTCCTCCAAGCGCTCAAGAGCACCCTTCCGCGCCTCTCATCGTGTTCCGCTTCGTGTTCCTCGTCGTCATTCTCCCTCATCTTCCCCTTCGCATTTCCACCTTCGACTTGTCGCGCTGTCATGAAGCTGGGCGTTGCAGGCAGGGCGAGATGGAAGACTGGCACGGCGGGCAGCTGCATATGCATGTGATGGAATCTATCGTGGAGCGCAGGCATGAGCTCGGGGAGCTGCTGCAGCTTGTTAGCGAGGTCCAGCCCCCCGGTGACGAGCCCTCGGAGGCCCAGCGTCGACTCGAGCAACTTTCTCTTCTCCGTGGTGGGCGATGAAGATGGCGGAACTTCTTTCTTTTCGTCGGATGCATCGTGTGACACGGAAAGAGAGGCGCGAGGTGTCGGAGACTCTTGGTCTTCAGATTCCTCAACATCGTCCGAGTCTTGATCCTCTTCGGCGTCAAACGACGGAAGCTCGTCATCATCGTCGAGCGAGGAGCTGATGTTCCCTTCGTCGATCTCGGCCGATCCGTCGTCAGACCAGTCGCCGCCCATTGAGACGCCAGAGTCCTTTATACTGCCATATGTCGTTGCATTCTCGTCGAGCACGGCAGCAGCAGAGATCGACAGATTGTCTTCGAGGAGAAGCTCGACATCGACCTGCTCCCTCTCGCGGGCCACCTCGATGGCGAGTTTGCCCTCTTCGCACATGACATTGTCGCGCGCGCCATGGGCCAGAAGTAGGCGGGCAATCGTCATTCGTCCGTGTAGCGCGGCAAAGTGCAGGGCCGTATAACCGTTGTGGTCCCTAGCATTGGCAGGGCATCCTCGAGCAAGAAGATTCTGGACGAGTCGATGGTGGCCAAGCATAACGGCCAGGTGCAAGAGAGTGTGGCCCTGACGATTAGCCAACCGGATGGCATCTCTGCGCCGGCAGTGCTCTTCCACGTCGAGCAATGAGAGGAACTGGATCACGCTACTCTGGAAAGAGGTAGATGAGGATCCGGCTCCACCGAACAGACCAGCGACCGCGTCGCGTGCGAGACTGTTGTTGCTGCCGCTGCTGCCACCATTGGACTGCTGGCCATTGCTTCCCATCGATACACCGCCACCAGAGCCAACAACGCGCATGGCTACATCTCTGGCTGTCTGCATCGTGCCCGTCATCTGCATCCCAACCACCTGCAACGCAAGCTCCATAAGTGCGCGATCGTTCGTGTCGGTATAGGTGAAGAGCTGCAGAGGGTGACTGCGGCCTGCGTTGCCATCTTCCTGTTCGCCTTTGATCGTGACAGCCACTGGGCCAGGCGATGCACTGGGAGGGAGGATGCACAGTAGTGTGTTGGCACCCCACACCTTTGTGCTAGTGGCAGGTTGGTCGCCAAAGAGGCACGTCAGGCCATCGACAAAGTTCTCGCCCAGAACCGTGACCTCGATGCCGCCACTGATGGGTCCTTCGCCCGGAATGAGCTTTGAGATAGCCGGTGGCGGTGAGCGGTTGTGGTCTTGCTGCATTGGAGGGTTGGCAAAGCTACCTGTACCAGGCATGAGCTGCATGCCAGGCAACGACCGAGCCAACGCCATAAGCTGCTGCATCGTCGCCTCGTCGCTGACCGACGGCTGCTCGTGAGCCTGCGGTTGATTTTGCTGAAGAGAACGTGCGAAGGAGTTGATGTCGAAATTGGGAATACTCTGAGGGTTGAAGTTGAGTGTCTGGGAAGACAACGAAGCGTCGTTGGCTGCCTGCTGCACCCATTCCAAGGGCACGCCGTTCGAAGAAGAAGGCAACTGGGACGAACCGGCATTAGACATGGAAGCGAACGCAGTCCAGAAATCAGGATGGTTGATGTCTGCAGAGGCTGATCTAGGCGACTGGCCCACTGCGGGAGTCGTGGCGCCAGAGTAGGGCGTCATGGAGAGCGAGTTGGCGTGGCTCGAAGAGGACGCGCTTCTTCGTTGTGCTCGGTCCTCTGCGTCACCGTAGGGCTTGGAGCGGTTCTTTTTCCGCCCTTGACTGCCCCTCCTCCTTGGGTCCTCCTCGCCCTCGGCAGAAGCGCCACGGCTTCGCGAGCCGCTCTCCACCGTCTTGAGCTGAGGCCCACCCAAGCCCACATTGCCATTGGTGCCGTTGCTGCCGCTCGTGCTGCTTGTTGTTGCGGCGGCAAGCTGAGCGGCTGCGACCGACTTGTGATCATCGGTAATCATGATCGGTGGTGTCGATCCGGTGGCGATGAGATTGCCGCGGTAGTCTCGCATCGTAAAGATGAGGCAGAAGCCCGTCTTCTCGGCGTGGTGTCGACAGTAGCAGGTGATCCTGGTGGGGAGGACGCAGGCACCGTCCTCAAAGTTGACAAAGTCACCGCAGTTGAAGACGACGACACGCTTCTCGTCTTCCTCCTTTGCTCGCCGGGCAGCTTGCTGCTGAGCATCGGGAGAACTTGGGTCCACTCCGAACTCCTTCATGTCCTCCACCGAATACTTCTCCCCCTCGCCTTCGCCGGGGTCCTTGTTGTGATTGACGCGCTTGCGCTGCGCCCGCTTGCGCTCTCGCTGCTGGCAGCTGTTGCAGACGTAGATGCGGTTGTGAGGTGGCGTAGCGCGAACGACGGTTGCGTCCATGAAAAGCGTCTTCTCAGCTGCGATGTCCGTCGGCTTGTGCTTCTTAGACTTTCTCTTCGTTCCCGTCAGCGGCGGTAGCTTGACATGGTTGAAGGAGCCAATGCGCTCCCAAGCACCTCCTCCCTCCTGCGAAGGGGGCGATGCAGACGAGCTTCCCACCGGCCTGACGAGTTCGATGCGCGTGCGAATCTGTGTCTCAACGCGAGACTTGGCCCCAGCAAAGGCGATGCCATGGACGTGTACCTGAAGATTCTGAAGCTCGCTCCGTGGCGGCCTGACAATGATGGTCGACGAGCTCGGCAGGTCGGCATCGGTAGTGTGGCTGTAGTGGGAGCCACAGTGGGGCACGTTGAGCTTGGTCCGAGGTGGTTGAGGCTGCTGTGACGGTGTTGAGGCTGCTGCTGCTGCATCTGACAACCGTCGGGAGGGCGTATCACCGTCGGAAGCCTGAGCAGTCTGAGACGGTGTTGGCTCGCTGCTGCTCGGCTCTTCCTTGACGGGCGCCGGTAGAGAGCTGGGTGCCGTGTCGATGGAGAGCGCTTTGGCAAGCTGCGGTGCGATCCTGTTGCTGACCGGCGAAGCGACGTTTGTGCTTGTTGGTGACGTCGTTTGCCTGTGAAATTGGGGTTTTGGGAGTCAGTCGACGCCCAAAGAATTAATTTCCTGGCGGCCAGAGGCCCCACTCACTCGAAGCTGTCTTCCTGGATGAGCGAGTCAAACATAGCCTCGTCATTGTCATTGTTCCATCCATAGTTGTGCGCACTGACGCTGCCCTGCGACTGCTCCGATGCCCATGCCTGCAGGCTGGTCCCGTTGGAAAGGGCGCTGCTGAGCTGGACTTCGTGATCCACCGACGAGGGCGAGGTGGCGGCGGTGTTCGAGTAGCTCGGCTGGCGCATGTCTTCGCTGCCGTGACGGACTTCATCCATCCGCGAAAAAGCCGACTCCCACGTCATTGAGTCGTCCTTAACCTGGCTGCTGCTGCGTCGTTCGTCGGACCAGGCGCTGCTCAGAGGCGAAAAGGTGCCACTGATGGCCTGCGGTGACGACGATGACGACGACGCGTGAAAGTCGTTTTTTGACACCGCGGGGTGAACATTGTGCTGACCCATGACGGTGTCCTGGTGATGCTGGGGCGATGATTCCTCGGCCGTCGACTGGGGCGAATCGCTGCTGTGAGTGAGACTCGGCGGCGAGTCTGCGTCGTCACCCGAACTGCTGCCGAATGGGTGGTGTATTTGTTCGAGCGCCTGGATGCTGGCCATAGTGTGCTGCTCCTCGCCTGACCGAACCAGCAAGGCTCCGGCAAGAAGTTGGATGGGGAGAAGAAAGAAGAAGAGCGCGAGCGCGAGCGAGATGGAGGAGGGATAGTTGAGAGTGAAGGCCTAGGTGCCAGTGTTGCGCCCTCCCATTGACCCGGCTGGAACTTCGAAGAAAGATAGGCCCTCGCAAATCTGTGCGGCTGACGTGGCTCGAGAACGATAACGAACCAATCTCGAAATGGCGCAGGCCTCTGGCGAGTAGCGCTTCAGTGTGCCGTTCTTAGTAGCGAGCTGGCCGGTTTTGTTGCTCAGCTAGGTGCGACAGATGGACGGTACGGCGGTCGACGAGAAAAAGAAAAAAACGGAAGGGTAGGGTAGGCACCGACAGGCCATTGAATTTAGAAAAGTTTAAAAAAAGAGACATAAAGTACAAAAATCCTGTGCCCCAACAAGATGTTTTGTATTTGTCCAGTCGACACGCTCGCCGGGACACGAACGAAACGAGAAAAGGTGGAGTTCGCCCATGACCTAGTGGGGGAAACGGGGTAATAGTATACGTGGACGGCATTGCTGCACCCGATGCTCGTCCGACCATTGGCCGACCATCAGGAAAGATTTCACTCATTAAGCAGCCGTCTTCTGCATGGGCGCGGGGAGCGTGAAGAGGAAGTTTTCCAGATTCAAAGAGCGCTCCTGCCTGGCATGAGCAGCATCAGATCCTTAATTTTGCAAAGCCTCCCGCGGTGGCGGTTGTGCAACTGCAACCCTTCGTCGCTGATGTGAGATGCAAAGTTTCGCAGACCTTGCAGCGCTGTACCGCTATCAGCCCCACCGATTGTACAGGCACCAGGAATAATAGGCCTGTGCGTTTCTGATTAGGGGACCGCAAATTGTACGGATCTTGCCGTCTTCATCACGCAGCGATTTCACCGCCACGACTGCATGGAGGGGATAATTTAGAAAGCGCCCATATCGCCCAGCGAGCACAGCTGATGCCCACTTCTGTTGGTGCGGTGCGAAGGAGCACATCGGGCGCTCTCTCACAAGTAGCTCTCACAAGCAGCACGGGCTAAGGGTGGCAATCGTAGGAAAGGGTCATTGTTCTGCTTCACGCCAAGACGAGGTTACGGCCTTTGGAGAGCACGACCTCAATGATTGATGTGAACTAGGGCGAGCGGGGCAAAGATCTCGGAAGCAGGAGACCGTCGATATCATTCCCTTTAGTCTCAGACAGGAATCGCGAGGATCTTGGGTCTGCGTTGCCATAGCTGTCAAGCAGAGAGAGTCCTTTCACCCGCCAGCGCCTTTGCGCCACGTGCACTTTAGAGGTAGTCTTGCGCGGGGCTTGTATGTGTTGTATTTGATTGAACCCACCTCTTCGTTGAAAGCAACACCGAGACGCGAGCTGACGACCGACCATGGAGACGAACATTGCTTCGGCTCAACAGCTGCTTCGTGAGACTGGAGACGAAGGCGACTCGACCTTCGACGGTGCCTCTTCGCACGCGAAAGCTGCACTCGACGAGGCTCGACAAGGTCTCGCCACGGGCGTCGCTGGTGTCGCGACGGCCGCCGCCGGCGCCATGACGGGCGGTCTTGCAAATCAGTCGGCTGCGGCCTTGCAGCCCAAGCTTGATACCAATGGTGCCGCCTCGGCAAACGAGAATGGGTCACTGGAGACGGCAGGCCAGGCAGAGAGGATGCAGCTCGTTGACGAGGACCAGAAGTTTAATAGCGATGTGGGCAAATACCTCGAGAAATGGCATTTGGCCGATGCTGGCTTCGCCTACGATCTCTGTGCAGTCGTCGGTGGGTATTCAAGCTTGGTCAGAGCTACATGGCAAGGGCGCTTCTGACCGACTTCTTCGCGCAGGGAGCCAGTCGACGGGCAAATCAACGCTCCTGAACAAGCTCTTCGGGACTTCATTTGATGTCATGAACGAATCACAGAGGAGGCAGACAACGAAAGGTGGGTGATTTGAGCTCCTGGGTAAATTACAGTGTCCTTCGATGTCCTGATAATGGCTGCGACCAGGCATTTGGATGTGTCGAGGCGTGTCGATGCCAGTCTTGGTCATGGACGTGGAAGGGTCCGATGGAAGGGAGCGAGGAGAGGACCAGGACTTCGAGCGCAAGTCGGCGCTCTTCAGCATGGCCAGCGCCGAGTGTCTTCTCGTGAACATGTGGGAGCATCAGGTAGGCCTGTATCAAGGCGCCAACATGGGCCTCCTCAAGACCGTCTTTGAGGTCAATCTGGGCCTTTTCCAGGCTTCAAAGGCCAAGAAGTGAGTGGGATTCACTTGACAAGGACAAAGATGACGCTGATGGGAAGAGGGCAAATATAGCCACTCTGGGAAGGACAAGACATTAATTTTCTTCGTCATCCGAGATCACATTGGAGCCACGCCGCTCGAGAATCTTCGCGCGACCCTCATGGCGGACCTCTACCGGATCTGGGATTCGCTCTCCAAGGTGTGTGCTCTCCTCCCGGTCATTCTTCCGGCATCGAAGCTGATCACCGCGACTTCACAAGCCCGAAGGTTTGGAGACCAGCAGAATCGAAGACTTCTTCGACTTTGACTTTACCACACTCCCACACAAGCTTCTCCAACCTCAAGAGTTTGACAAGCAAGTCCTACAGCTCCGAACTCGATTCACGGATCGTAACAGCAAAGGTTTCATCTTCAAGCCAGAGTACCACAAACGTATCCCAGCCGATGGCCTGCCTCGCTATCTTGAGACAATCTGGGTACGTTCCTCTTCCTAGAGGCAAGAGCAAGGACGCACTGACTGATATGTATGGACTTGCAGGAACAAGTCGTCACCAACAAAGATCTCGACCTGCCTACTCAACAAGAGCTCTTGGCCCAATTCCGATGTGACGAGATCGCCAGCGTCGCCTTTGGCGCATTTGCAACCGAGATCAAGGCTTTCCGCAAGCCGATCGAGGCCGGCTCCGTTCTCGAGGCCCTGGGAGCGGACATGGGAACTCATAGGTCAATGGCGTTGGCGAAGTTCGATAAGGAGGCCTCCAGATACCATGCCGATGTCTACAAGAAGAAGCGCGTTGAGCTGCTCGAAAAGCTCAACGCGGCCCTCTCGCCCTTCTTCCTGGGGCAGCTCAAGAATCTTCACAAGGCAATCCTAGCTTCTTTCAAAAAGTCGGTCCTTGGAAGGCTCAAGGGCGACAATTACGACTTTGCCGAGGTTGTCGAAGGGGAAAAGTCCAAGGCCGAATTGACCTTCAGGGCTGCGAGCACGGCAATTTGCCTGGCCGATACGGACTGGACAATCGACGAAGAGCTCGCTCAATTCAACGAAGATGTCACGCAGATCGCCGACCAGTGCCGAGCAGAGGAAACCAAAAAGATGGTGACGCAAATCGAGCGAACACTGAAGAAGGAGATCTCGGAGCCCGTTGAGCTCGCCCTCGCACGACCAGGCACCGACATGTGGGACAAAGTACTGCGCTCCTTTAGCGAGAGCATGGAGAAAGCTGAGTCAAGCTACCTGAAGAAGGCGAAAAGTGGGTGTCGTCGGAAGTCTTCTCTGTCACAATCTGCTAATCACAGAGTTACGCAGGCTTTAATTGCACCGAAGAGGAGAACACCGTCGCGCTGAGCTCGCTCCGTCGGAGAGCTTGGCTGGCGCTGCGCGCCAAGGTTGACGAGCAGACGGCCGATACGGTGCTCATGTCGAAATTACGAAGCGTCTTCGAGGACCGCTTCCGATATGACGATGAGGGAGTGCCCCGTGTTTGGAAGCCAGACGACGACATCGATGGCATTTTCAGGCAGGCGCGCGACGAGACTGTAGCTCTGGTGCCCATCTACGCCAAGATTGAGCCGACAGATCGAAACCTGGCCGTCTCACTTCCCTCAACCTCGGAGGACCCTGCCCATGCTGCCATGGTGGAGCGTGGTGAAGATGAGGAATTTGATTTCCCGTCGACTCTCAATCTCTTCTCGGAGACGCGCAAAGTCGAAGTCGCCAATCGCTTCCGCAAAGAGGCTGATGCTTACTACGTCGAGGCAAAGCGAAGCATGGTCTCCTCGATTGCACAAGTGCCTGTTTGGATCTACGGTGTCATGGTCGCGCTCGGCTGGAACGAGTTCATGGCAGTGGTACGATCCCCTCTCTATTTCACCTTCTTGGTCCTCTGCCTCGCAGGCGCCTACGTTGTTTGGAAACTCAACATGAGCGGCCCCATCTTGTCGGTTTCCAAGGCTGTGGGACGAGAGGTACATCGACTGGCCGACGAGCAGCTGCGAAACCACTTCAGCCAGCCTCTTCCGCAACCTGCGATGCTGAGGGAAACGGCAGCGCCCTCGACGAAGCCGGCTGCCAAGAGGGAGGAAGCGCCCGTCGAGGAGTTCGAGCTCAAAGAGAAGAAGCCTGACTTGAGTTGATGAATCCTGTCATGCATAATTTAGACGATTCATAAGCACATGAATACGATATCTTTAAACCTCGTTTTTCTCATGGATGATGTAGAGGAATAGGACCGAGTACGACATGATCGCCCGTTACATAAGCAGAAGAATAAGCTCATAGACTGGTTCGACCTTCCCGTAGTTAACAGTGCACCGACAATGACCACGGCAGCGGCGGTGGCGGCGGCTCCGCCGGTGACGAGCTTGTCTGAAGCTGAGCGATTGCGAATCGAAGCGTTTACGACCTGGCTCGAGTCTCGAGGTGGCAAATTTCATCGAGACCTTTACTTTGCCAACGATGAAACAACGGGCCTCTCGCTCTTCTCTCGACACAACCACGAAGGGCAAGGTGACGATGTCGTGGCCGTCGAAGTGCCTGTTGACATAGTGATCACACCATGGGAAGCTAGGGAGACCATTCGACGGTGCTTCTCGAAGGGAACAGATGAAGGCGACAATGGCTCTGGCGGCGACGAATTGCAGCTTCAGGCGAAGGAGTGGGTCGCGCTATATGTCTTTTTGGTCCGGTTAGCGCTCGAAAGCAGGAAAGGCCAGAGTCGAGAAGGAGTGTCGTTACAGAAGGCGAGGGAGAGGTGAGCCCATGACAAAAGGTCCCTTAGCGATTCGGCTGCTGATCATTTCGTGCAGCGTGGTGAAAAGTCCGACGACGCTTGACGCTCTCCTCGACCGAGCTCCCTACATCGACGTCTTGCCTCTTGACGTCCCGACGCCGCTCCATTTCAGCAAAGATGAACTGCAGCTCCTCGTGGGCACGCCTTTATACTACCATGCGCTTGAATGTCGACGAGACACTCGGAGAGCCTGCAGCAAAGCAGTTCGATGGTTGTTGGCCCGATTGAATAGCGACGAGCCGGGTACAGACAGAGCACAGCTGAGAGCGGTGCTCGAGCCTCTCGTCGCGGCCATTGACGAAGACGAGAGCTCTCTATTTAGCCACGAGAGAGAAGCCCAGTCGTGGGATCTGGACGAAGAGGCATACAAACCGCTCAGAGTCTTTCGTTGGGCCACCACCATTGTCGATTCGCGTGCGTTCCCTCCTCGTTTGGTGGGCCAGCCTCGAGAGCAAAGCTTGACGGGACCGATCCTGATCCCAGGTCTTGACGCCTTCAATCATGCACGCCAAGCCTCCGTCACCTGGACCTACCACGAGCCGTCTGCTGTCGAGAAAGGCGCCAGCGAAAAGGCGAAGGTGACGCTCACAATTCATAACGGTCTTTCTAAAGGCCAGCAGGTGTTCAACTCTTATGGCCCGAAGCCCAATGAAGACTTCCTTGCCTCGTACGCCTTTGTCGATCCGGCCATGCAAGACGACGTTGTCAGCCTCGTCCTCGGCGGTAGTGGAGCACCAGCTCCCACAAGCATCACCCAAACGTCGTCCGCCCCGGTCAACAGCCCACAGCAGTCCTCCACCTCTCGCTCGATCCGGCCGGGCGTTGTCGAAGCCTCGGACGGGCAGGCAGCATCGTCGTGCATTGTCCTGCCAAATGGCAAGAAGCAGCACTTCTGGAAGATCACCGATACGACCTGCCCGCCGTCACTCTTGGCCGAAGTCATCGAATTGCTTCCTCCTATGGAGCAGGCTAGCGACGGTGATGGACAGATGGAAGACGAACTGCAGACGAGGGGAGAGGCGCTCGAAGTCATCTTGGAGCTGCTCGAGGCCAAGAATGCGGCCTTCTTAAACTCGCAGACCAGGATTGACAAGATTGCCTCGATCCCAACGCTAAGACGGGCTGTCGTGGACAATGTCATGGTGTATCGGAAAGGTCAAGGCATAATTTTGGAAAAGTCAATCAGGACAGTGGAACGAGAAATGAACCAGGTCGAAGAGGAGTTCAACAACATCATGTAACACTAGTCATCCTAGAGCATTGAGCATTATGGTCTCATGAGAGAAGATCGGTGTCATAAGGGAGGGCGGCCGCCCTCCCCGTCTCTTTTCAGGGTCTGGTGGTTATGCATACAAGGCGTGGATGTGAGAGAGAACATGGCCGAGCGAGAACAGAAGGTGAGATGATTTTGGTGCAACAAGAGAAGCTATCCTACTGTTTAGCCGACGGTGAAGACCCTGACCTTGTCGTCCGAGTAACCAGCGAAGAGCGTCGAGCCGTCGGCAGACCACGCCAGCGACAGGCACTCGGGGTCAGCCGAGTTCTTGCCAACGCCAACGAACTCGGGCTTGAGCTCGTCGACGATCGACTTGGATTCGAGGTCGAAGATCTTGATGCAGGAGGCCGTCGCCGCGCACAGCCAGTAGCGGTTGGGCGAGAAGACGAGGGCGTTGACGCAGTCACCGGCCTCGAGCGAGTAGAGGTGCTTGTCGTCCGACAGCTCCCAGAGCATGGTGATGCCGTCCTTGCCGCCCGAGGCGCACAGCGACCCGTCGGGCGAGACAGTGACGGTGTTGATGTAGCCAGTGTGACCGAAGTGGTTCGTCTTGAGCTTGCACTTGGACAGCTCCCAGACCTGTGCATCGACAACAAAACCCGGTCAGTGACACTCTTCTCTACCTCTGCTGGTTCCGAAAAGCATCCCCCCGCTGCCGCTGCTCAGCGATCTTGGTGGTAATTGGTTCTTCTCACCGAGGTTCCGAAGAAACTCTCCGTAGTAGCAAATATAAAACCATATTCATCTTTGCGGCGTCCTTCCCTCCTCATCTTTGCCCCCTCCGTCTTCCACCTTCAAGAACCAAAGAGCACCATGCGATCGACTCACCTTGACGACCTTGTCCCAACCAGCCGAGACGATGACGGGGTTGCTGGGGTTCGGGCTGAACCGAACGCAGCTGACCCACTCGGTGTGGCCCTCCTCCTGGATGTTGAACTTGCACTCGCCCAGCGTGTTCCACAGCTTGATGGTCCTGTCTCGGCTACCGCTGACAATCTGCCTGTTGTCGGCGCTGAAGCTGACGGAGAGAACGTCGGAGGTGTGGCCAACGAATCGGCGAGCAGTGGTGCCCGTGTTGAGGTCCCAGAGGCGGAGCGTCTTGTCCCACGAGGCCGACAGAGCAAACTGGCCGTCCGAAGAGATGACAATGTCCGACACGAAGTGGTTGTGGCCGTGGAGGATTCTCTTGGGGTAGCCGTAGCTCATGTCATCGCGGGTGAGCTGCCAGACGATGATGGTCTTGTCTGTGGTTTTCCCTCAAAGTCAGTCTCTCCCTTCTCTTTCCGACTTGTGCAAAAGGGACGCATGACTCTCGCTCCCTATGTTCCCGAGAAGCCTTTATCTCGCACGCCTCGCCTCCGCTCCCTAGCATCAACCCTTTCCTAGCCATCTTTGACCCCAATTTCCCCCCCCCCCCCATCGTACCCCCCTGTCCGGCCCGTCATGCGCTGCCCTTCACATCTCTACTCACCACGCGAGGCCGTCAGGAGCATGTCGGGGTTCTCACTCGACGTGGCAATGGCCGTGATCCAGCCCTTGTGGCCGGCGAGCTCTCCGCGGTACTGGAGCGAGTCAGACATGTTGGCTGCTATGTCGTGAGGTGAGTAGTGACAAAATGACGATGTCGTTGTCGTTCTCGAGAAGGTCCGCACCTAGTGCGAAAGCCGCAGCCATCACGACACCCACGTGGCGAATACTAACCCTGTGGTAAGATTCAATCACTTTGAATGTCTAATGGACCATGGCACAAATATTGAAATAGAAAACCTCTTTTTTTCATTTTGACGCCGGAAAACAAAGTACAGGCCTACGGTGTGCGCACAAGAGGACGGTGCCTCCGAATGGGGCCTTCTCACCATCCCCTCCAGAGGCTGTGGTGCTCGGTACCAGCGACGTCGTCTGGCTTGGAGTTGCCAGTGTTTCCTGACATCTCGCTTGTGATGATACGGTGGACGTGGCAGAGCTGTGCGAATGTGATAAGTGATGGACACAGTGAAGACAAGCACGGAAGTGTGCACTCACGTAGTCGACGTACGACATTGCGTCGTTATTCTGGTCCTCGACCAGGTTGTTGGCAAGTTCCACCTCGGTTCCATCCTTGTTTTGCCTGGCAATAAGCACAGGTAAGGCCGGCTTCAGCCGCTGAGCCGCAAAGCTCGCGACGAGAGCCCGGACCTGCTTCGAGAGCTTCGTGGGAAGTTTCGGGAGCGTAGTCATCCTCGGGTCCAGCTCCTCGAGGCTGTTGACCGCGTACAAGTCTTCGAGCAACCGCGGACTGACTGACGCACCCAGCCACAAGAGACACATGTCGCTGTTCTCGACGAGATAGGCACCGTGCGCCTCCATGCGCTGGTAGCTCGGTCGCAGCAGCGGGGGACATTTGATGCGGGCGCCATCAATGTGCTCGGTCGTGCCATTTTCCGTCTGGTGAGGAATCTTGATTGGTTCGCCATCATCATCGGCCATGTTGTGCAGCGCAATCATTCGCGGGTAGCACATGGCCATATTGTTGCCCACCCCGAGGCCTCGGAGGTATCGCATGAAGTAGGTCCGCACATCGGAGGTGACATTGCCGCCCTTGAGAGCCTTGCTCTTGATGATGGCAAGCGCATACAGAGGCAGCAGCTTGAAGCTCTCGGGAAGAATGAGCTGACCAGGCGACGTGGACGAGGCACAGTTGCGTCTATAGGCAAGGAGGATCTTGACACACTTGTCCGTCAGGTAGTGGCGCACCTCTCGCAACGGCTTGGACTGCGCCAAAGTGATGCACTCCTTTGTAAAGTAAGCGACGGTGCTGTCCAGGTCGGCGTACCGGAAGACGTTGCCAAGCAGGCTCGTGACCGGCACAGCAATGTTGTGGACCCTGACTCTTCGCTCTCCATCGGCAGAGGTGTAGAGAATGGCCGTCTGGAAGTGGGCCTCTTGCTTCTCATCGAGCTTGCCGTCGTGCTTGAAGGAAGCAGCGATAGCCTTGTCGGCATCGACATTGGCCAGCTCAATGTCGGTGGTATTGCGCTGGAAGAAGTTGCCATAGTGGCCTTGAACGTGGAGGCCGTTGGAGCACCGTATTCTCATCGTCGCGTTGTAGCCAGACTCGCGCAGGATGGCTCGCTTGATCTGCGCGTCGAGCTTGACGCCATCGCGGACGGGATCGAAACGAGGGTGGAAGAACATGTCGCCGCCCGTCAGGCCGCACAGGGTGCCAACGGTGGCCACATCAATGTACTGGCTGGGGAAGAACCAAACGTTGATGCCGATGCCCGCGTCGACGCATTCCTCGGCCACACCGCGGTAGAAGGCATCCTGAGGCGCAAAGAGCTGCTTTTCCTTCTCAGTTCCATACAGTTTCGTGTCCTCGCGATGCTTCAGGGCGCCTGGACCGACCGTCGGGATGGTGGAGAGGAAAATGTTGCACTGACCGCCGATGGTGCTCATGGCCGCCTGTGCCCCTCGCACTGCTGCACCTAGCGCGGCTTCCGAGGACATGTTCTCGGCAAAGATGCTCGGAAGGTTATCCAACAGCGACTCAATGACGCTCCTCGACTCCCAGGGATCGGCCAAGAGCCCTTCGCTGAGAGGCACGAATGGCTCGTCAATATCTGGCACCACCAGCATCTGGGCATGGTCGAGCTCGGGAAGGAGGTTGTAGAAGTGCAGAGCGCGATCGAAGGTGAGGATGATGACCTTGCTGCCATGTGGGAGCCCAAAGCCAGGTCCTGCGTTTGCAGCCTCGTCCGACTCGTCCTGACCCGGCTGCTTCCTCGGCCCATAGAGGCACTCGCGAATGCCCTCGACGGATGCCTTGAGACTTCCGCAACGAGCCGCCGAAAAGCTCACATCGATGGCAAACATGTACGTCATCGGCCGGGGTGCTCGAACCGTAGTCCGACCTGGTCCGACGCTGAGATTGCTGAGCGCGTCGCTCGCTGCCTTTGTCGCAGCTTTGGCCGCCGCACCACCCTGTCCGGTCATACCCATGGTGCTGCCAGCAAAAGCCTCTCCCTCACCGCCGGGATTGGGGCTGAGCTTGGCCGTCTCAGTGATTGTGCTGGCCGGCGCGACAGGCAAGAGCACACTGGCAGGTGGCTTGGCCTGGATGGCCCAGTACTCCTTTGGCACGCGGAACTCGACGGATCCCCTGCTGAGCTCCAGGCGCTCGTCAAAGTCGACTCGTCTCCCGTGCATGTCGAGGTTGCAGAAGTAGTCGGCTGCCACCTCGGTCGCCGTGCCACACAAGTTGCACACCCACTTTTGGCCTCCCTCGACAAAGATTGCCCATGGATTAATGTATGCTCGGCACCGTTTGCACCGTGGAGGCCCGCTTGGACCACATTCGACGATGGGAATCGGAGCTTCGTCAAGCCTCTGCTGTGCAAAGGGCTGAACGACGATCGCCAAGGGCAGCTGCGAGGTGAGGGCCAGTTCCTCGGTCTGTGGCATGCTGTACGTGGTGAGGCGCATGTGCTTGGGCGAGCAATTGCCCTGGTCCACGGCACCAAAGTCGGTCGTGCTGAGAGGCAGTCCACCACGCCCACAGGTGGCGAACCATTCGCGGTCGAAGAACTCCTGGTCGGCATCCTGCGCCTCGACAGGGCTGGGGATCTGGTCCGGGTCAATCTTGCTCCTCGGCCCTGCGAATCGCTGGCCAGCCGAGTGTGGCGGCTGCTGGATCTGCGGTTGCTGTCCCATACCGGGGTGCTGTTGCTGCTGCTGTTGTCCCACCGCTCCCATACCGCCGGCAGCCCGCATTGCCGCATGGTTGTGGGCGGCCTGCTCGGGACTAATCATGTTGCGCTGACCCGGAATCTGGTCCAGTGACCCATCCACTTGGCCGCCAGCCCCGTCTGCGTTCTCATACTGTGCGATACGAGCTTGTGCAGCCGCCTGCCAAGCGGGCTGTTGTCCTCGAGGCGCTTGTTGTGGATACTGTTGCTGATGCGGCACGTCGTTCCAGCCGGCGCCATTGCCGGCCGGCATGGGCGGGGGCGCTTCATCCTGGTGATAGGCGCGCGCAGATCGCTTTGATCGGCTCGCTGCTGGTGTTGCTCCTCGTTCTGGTGGGGGCGCCCCCGGCGGCTCAACAGGCACTCCGAGGTTCATGGAAGCCATGGGGCCGGCGAGATTCTGCTGGCTCGGCGTCTGTGCTGGCATCGGAGGCCTCCCCTGCTGCTGTTGCTGCTGTGGTTGCATCGGCATGTTGGGTCGCGGACCCAGAGCGCCATTCTGAGGAGGCGCGACACCCATAGGAGGACGTGGAGCCTGCTGCTGAGGCGGCATCATTCCCGGCCTCACACCTGGGCCAGGTTGGGAAGGCCCGACGCTTGGCCTAGCATGCTGAATGCCGGCAGGCTGCTGAATGCCACCGGGCGCTCTGCCTTGTGGCATGCCTGGTCCTGGTGGAGGTGGTCGACCTGCAATAAAACCCGACTGATGAGCATCTTCCTCACGCAGAAGCTGACGGATTTCCAACGTCTCACCTTGGAAGTTAGGGTTGGGTGGCATGGGCCGGCCCTGCATCATCTGCTGGGGAGGCCTGGCGTAGCCCATTGGCGCCTGCGGCTGTCCTCCAGGGCCACGTCCCTGGTCATGTGGCCCAGGGGGCGGGGGTTGGGGGCTGGACATGGCGAGGGGGTGGGACCTCTGAGCTTCTGGAATCTAATCGCCGGCGATTTTAATCAGCTTGGAGAGACGACACGTCGGCCATGAAAGTGTTTGGTCGACGCTCTCTCCAGCGCACACGCACTCGCTCGCTCCACGTGTCACCGAGCCGTGCAGGCGAGCGAGCTTAAATTTTGGCAAGGTGCATCCTTGTTGTCAACGAACCCTTGCTCGTTTCGTTGGACAAGAGCCAAATGAGAGACTTGCGAGAAGCAGTGTACAGACACTGCCCTCTATCTTCAATCGAGCCACACCTGTTCGACCTTCTCGACCAACGTCAAGCTCGTCAAACTTTCACGGAGAGATCAAGTAGAACCTGACACGATGGCATCCAAGTTTCATCTGAATGGTGGCAAGGTCACTCGGTAGGCTTCACTTTCATGTCGCTCGTGTCTTCTGCCCTCTTTACTTCTTTTCTCGGTATTGTGTGATGATCGAAAGAGAGACGTCTTCTTGAGTAGCATAGTGAGGAAAGAATGAAACTATATAGGACGTGGCTCGAGTGACCTCGATTTCCTACATCGTCAAGGCTTTTTGGCGCCAGAGGCAGAGTTTGAGCCCTTATATCAATGAAAATCCTCTATGAGTGACTGCGTGAGCTACTAGAGTGATGGATGGTGCTACATACCTTGGATACAGCTTTGCCCTCCGCCGCCGTGGTCGTCGCCTTCTTGGCTTTGGTAGAGGTGCTCGATTTGGTCTTGGTTGCAGCGGCCGTGTTGCCGCCCGTCACCTTTTTGGGCTTTGGCTTGCTAGAAGTTGAAGAAGAAGACGCGGCCTAGAGATTAAAGACATGGATGAGCTGTGACAGACACCACACAGCAAATGTGGACCTACCTTCGTGGCTGGCTTCTTGGCTGGCTTCTTTGCGGGCTTTTTCTTGAT